>NC_133621.1:188005737-188138237 GCF_048593235.1 Sminthopsis crassicaudata
AAAAGTGTGGGATGGCTGGACTTGCGAATCCACGGGACGTCTTCTCTTTGACTCAATCCAGAATGCCGTCCAAACTCAATGTCCCAGTCTAGACTGCTCTTCAGACTCAATGTTGCCTTCTTTTATCCTCAAAGAGAATGGGCTTGTTAAGAACTCCTACAGCCAAAGAACTTAGTCCTTTTAAAGGTGTAAACTCCTTTAAATATGTAAACTCCTTTTCAGAAGTCTAAGGTGTAAACTCCTTTTAAAGGTTTGAACTAAAGGTGTGAATTCTGAGCTAGAGAATTGTTTAGACAACCTGAGTTATCACCTTGTAATCCTAACACTTCTCCTTATTCCAAGGCCTTATATCAGAATATTTCCTAGTCTTTGATTCCCTACTTCTGTATCTGTTTCAAATCCTCTTCATAGATCATGTCCGGAGACCATGTGGAAGGAGTACTGTGTGGGCAGAAGAGTAGTAAGAACCCCAGTTCTCCAATAGTGAAGGAGTACTATGTACCATATAGGAGTCTGGACGTGATCTTTGAATCAGACTTCTCGAATGAAGAGCGCTTCACAGGATTTGCTGCTTATTATGTTGCCATAGGTATGGCCAAATATCTTCCCATTAATGTCTTTTTGGAATGTTCCAACTTTAATGTCTGAATTAGGAAGGAATTAATAACAAGTTTATGAATTAGGATTCTATTCCTAATTTTTATGAAAGAAAATCGTTAGTGCCATTTCCATTACTCCCATTGGTATGTGAAAGTTTTGACTTAGTTTGAGTTTCTGCTGTGAGACACAAGTTTGACATGTACTTGGAAAATTCTAATATGTTTTCATATAAGGTACTTGCCATTGAGACATTTAAAATTTTTGTTAAAAAATAAGTTATTATTTTATCATACCAATAAATTTGCTACACATGCTTTTCTACTACAGACTTTAACAGGGTATCTGATTTTTAGGATATCATTTTTAGTGTTAGATGTTTCTTTCTGAAAGATATTTTGAAATCTAAAGGTCCCAGACATTGTAAACTTATTCATCCTGTGCTGTATAAGTTCTTATCCCTGAAAAACTTAGTAATATGAATTAAGACAGTAATAGTATGCAGAGTGTGGAGCCCATGATATCAAAGAGCATGCAGAGTAGTTTTACTAAAGCTCAAAAGCAATATCCCTTCCTGCTCTGCAGGGTCTAATTTTAGTTAAACTTTATTCTCTTATATACATCTCCATTTCCAACTTAACATCCTCTCTTCCTATTTTCAGATATAAATGAGTGCACAGACTTTAACGATATCCCTTGTAGCCATTTCTGCAACAACTTCATTGGTGGTTACTTTTGCTCCTGCCCTCCGGAGTACTTCCTCCATGATGACATGAAAAATTGTGGAGGTGAGCCATTCATCCATCTATCCATTCATTCGACAATGGTAATCACCTGAGGTGCAGGAAGCATGAGTGGGGAAATTTGTTTATACCACCAGTTTAACCCTTATAGTTATCCTTGATTTTTATGAATACATATTCTATTTTCTAGGAATATATATCCTAGAAAGTGTGTTAGAATATAGATATTTTAATTTCTCCGCCCCTATAGGGAAGAAATGCCCCAGAGTAAACAAGGTCAAGGGAGAAAGTTAAACTATTAACTAAGGGAAAACATTCAAACATGGGGTGGTTCAAGTTCTAGAAAGAGTCTACTTTTATCATAGGCAGATTATAGGGACCTCATTATGGTTTGGCATCTTTAATGAGAATTGTGACTCTGATGATGTACCATCAGGAAATTAATGGATATAGATCCTAATTAAGGTCATGGATTTGTTTTGAATGAAAGATGATTAACTTATAAGAGTAAGATGAATAGCTGACAAGATTTTTTTTCATTCTGCTGATTTTCTCTTTTCTTCCTGTTTTCTTTTGAAGTGAATTGCAGTGGGAATATGTTTACTGATCTAACTGGGGAGATTACCAGTCCTAACTATCCCAGTTTATATCCTGAGAACTCTCGCTGTGACTACAGGGTCTTTTTGGAGAAAGGCTTTCAAGTGGTGGTGACTATTAAGAGAGAAGATTTTGATGTAGAAGCAGGTGATTCAGAAGGAGATTGTCCGGACAGCCTGCTTGTGCGTGGTGGATAGTTACCTTTGTTTCCCTTTCATGCATGTTTTTCCCTCAAAAAGAGATCTTTCCCTCCTTTAGTTCCTTTTCTTGCATTTTTTTTTCCTTTCATTTTCCTCTTGTCCATTGTAGCAAATATATTTCCCACTTGAAAAACATTCAGGTCAATTATATGTTCTCCTCAGGACTTTGGAGAGTATCCTGAAGGGATGTGGGTAATCACTTCTCTACTGTCATTGCCTCAATCTCTCACCAGTTATGCCCTTCCCCAATTCTTAAGTGTCCATCAGTATAACCCTAGTTCCTCTTATCTACTTAATATCAATCAACTTTTGAAAGGAACATTCATTTAAAAGACAAAAGTAAAAATAAGCATATTGCCTTAATACAGCAAGAGCATATTCTCTTCCATACTACCTTGATCTCTAGCGAGAGTGGATTCACATAGCATATTTCTCATCAAATTTCCACCCAGAGGAGGCACTGCTGCTGGATTAGTCTTTATCTTAGCGATGGCTAAGTTAGGTCTTAAAGGTCACTCTTGAAGGTCACATTTTGCTCCATGGAGCGTTGATACAAGATTTACTATAAAATCAGAATGCCAGAATGCTCAGGTGCTCCCTTTGATGACCTTATAGAGTGGAGTTTTCCATTTCCTCATCTAAAACAGAAAAGCACAAATGTTAAAGCAAAAGATTAAGGCCCATGATATGGAACCATATCTAAGCCTGGTTTTGGAGGGAGGTCCAAAGCCTCACTCCTCACAGCAATTTCTCTCACTGGACAGTCAGCAAAGGAGTCAAAGCAATGAAAACAGGTAATACAAAGTAATTCAAGAAAAAAAGAAAAATCTCTGTTTTTTAAGACTTTTTGGAGAATCTCCAAAATTCTAGCTTTCTAATTGAAAAACCAAGCAGATATTTATTAGGTGCTATTTTGTGCCAGGCACTGTGCTAAGCCCTAAGTCTACAAAAATAGACAAAAGACAATCAAAAAGTCTTCTCCTAACCATGTGTTAGCAGAAATTAGTTATAGAAAGTTTACACATGTGAAAGTGTTTACAAGAGACTTCCATTAAAAGTCACCATAAGTCTCCAGGAGCAGTCTCCCTAGCCTTTTCTGCCTGGGGAATCGCATAGACTTTGTTATACTATGTTTAATCTTTTTGTGCCTTATTCTTTGCCACTTTCCATTCTTTCCTTTCTGTCTCTTTCCTGACTTATTCTCACTTTTTTTTTCTCCTAGTTCACTGCAGGAGGCCAGCAGTTTGGGCCTTACTGTGGTAATGGATTCCCTGGGCAGCAAATAATTGAAACCAAGGACAATGTTCTTGATGTCATCTTCCAAACTGATGAAACAGGGCAAAAAAAGGGCTGGAAACTTCGTTACTATGGAGATCGTAAGTAGCCGTGCAAGCTATAGATGTTTGCATCCAGGTAACATTTCTATGCCAGATATCTGAAGAAATAGATATGTAGATATATAAATTTACATTTTCAGAGAGAAATGTATAGACACATTATTACACTGGATGCTAAAAGGACGGGTTGAGGAATGACTTTCCAAAAAATACAGTATTTCTTTTATTGATTCAAAAATTGTTTAATTCCCATGAGACTTCTAAACTCCTAAAGTGATTCTGTAAATGCCTCAGCTTCCAGGAGTTCTCCTACTCAGCTAACCCAACCTGTAAGCTCAGACCTTTTGTTTGTATTTTGGATGAGTGATCTTGGGAAACTAAATCAAGATGTTTAGATGGAGAATAATGCTAGATTCTATTACATATCAGTGATCAGAAAAAGAGAACGGTGAGTACATGAGACAAAATGGATGATGAAAGAATATAATAGTAAAATTATATAGAAAAACATAAAAACTGGAAATATGTTTAATAGTTGAATAAATTAAAGCAGGAAGTCAGGCACATAATATTTATGAAATAGAATTGAACTGTGGAATTTGATTTTCTTATTAGCTAAGATGGTAGAAAGATGGATTGCATGGATTGGATTCACAAAATTATGTTTGGCTGTTAGATAGATGATAAGGTCATACTGAGAAGTCATATAGAGGCAAAAGACTAGGTCCCTGTCCTACCCTGTGTGTAATCACTTAACCTCTATGGCCCTTTGTGTCATCATCTGTAACACAGGAAATATAATAAGACACCACCCTTGGAGATAATAAATTGTGAAAAAACTCATAGTTTTTGGACTATGTTGTGGATTCCCTTTAATTGCTATAGAAGTATGTTTTTATTAATCAAGTTAAGAGACTAGAGAAATATGTCATTTTAAAGACAGGTGATTGTCAGACTTTTTGTTCATTGATGTTTTCTTTCTGTTGCTGCCATTTTCTTTCTAAAGCAATGCCATGTCCTAAAGAATTTACAGCCAACTCTATTCAGGATCCCGTAAAGGCCAAATATGTGTATCAGGATACTGTGAAGATAACTTGTCTGGAAGGGTTTGAAGTAGTGGAGGTAAGTTACTATCAGGGGACTGTTTTTTGTCCCCCTCCCTCCATTCAAGGTAATCACTAAGTTTCTAAGTGTTTAGCCTACATGGATATTTCTAAAGAAGGCATGGTTTTTACAAGGACAGCCCAAGCATGCTTTCTCTGAGTATTTAATCCCCTCCTGGGAGAGATTGAGTCATGTTACTCTCCCCATCCCAACTTCTGCTGCTTCTTTTTTGGTCATCCTGATTCCAGGGCTAGTATTTTATCCACTGTACCGTCTAACTTCCCCTGCTTCTTTTTTGGCATCCAGTTCAGTGACTTTGAGTGGAAATCAATTGTGAAGCTACAGATCTGTGCTGCTTTGGGTCTCTCCTTGTTAAAATTGGTGAGGAGTCCTCATTAAACACTAGGATAGGACTCCCTCTTGTACTCTGACTTCCCCACATCCTTCCTAGTTAATGATAATTCTTGTTTTTCTTTAGGGAAGAGTCAGCGCAACATCCTTCTATTCAACTTGTCAAAGTAATGGGCAGTGGAGTAATTCCAACCTAAAATGCAAACGTAGGTAATGGAGCGGAATATTCTCCAAAATGTGTTTGAGGTATATATTGAGGATATTCAGAAAATAAAAGGAGATGGATTGGGTCTTAGGTTTCTAAACACAGAGATTTTATTGAGCCCTAGGCCAGGTGAAACACAGAAGGACAATGGGATTGTAATGTGTATCTTTTTTAGCATCTCAGAATATCACCAGTGAGAGAGAGAAAAATAGACGTCCAATGGGATAATGGCGGTTTGTGCTGCAAGGTTTTACTCTTCATTGAGGTTAGCATAAAGAAAACCAGGTAGGGATAACCACAAGGAGAATAGAAAAGGCTCATCTCAGAGATATCTGAAAACCTCAGAGGCAGTGGAATCAATGGGATAAAAGGTTAGAGTTGATGTCATAATTATTGCCGGGTAAGAGTGGCTGCCTTGATGACCCCTGTCCTGATTTTCCCTTGTAGCGGTGGACTGTGGCATCCCAGAATCCATTAAAAATGGGAAAACAGACAATACAGAAAATACCTTGTTTGGAGCTGTGACTCAGTATACCTGCAATGAGCCATATTATTACATGAAGACTGAAGGGACTGGTATGTTTTTTCTTTGGGGGAGAGATAATGAAAATGAAGACATTAAAAGGTAGTTTTTTCCCTTGTAATTGAAAGGGCAAAGGGAACATACAGGGGTATAGTAGGTGTGAGGTATTAGTCCGTATTCCAGAAGACGTGGATTCAAACCAAACCTTAGACCAGGGGAGAGGAACCTTTTTTTCTGCCAAGGGTCATTTGAATATTTATAACATCATTTGCAGGCCATACATATTACCAACTGAAAGAACTCAAGCAGTGGAAGATTGTTGTCATCTTGGCAGGGCCAGACCAAATGATTTCATGGTCCAGGCCAGATGTTCCTCACCCCTGCCTTAGATATTAGCTCTATGACACAGGAGAAGCTCCTTAATTTATCTCTGCCTCAGTTTTTTTATCTGTAAAATGAGGGGGTTGGACTTGATAAACTCAGCAGTTTCTTCCAGCTACAAATCTATGATCTTCCAATCTTATGATTTCTTGACTATGTTGCTTTTATCTTCATTGAATTAATATACAATTCTCATATAGGAACAATCAGGTGGTAAAGTCAAAATAGATATTTATTAAGTAACTACTATATGCCAGGCTCTTTGCTAAGCACTGGGGGTATAAAAAGAAACAAAAATGAATTATACATATTTAACCTCTGACTACTTGCTGTCTAGGGGAGGGGAGACAAAGGGAGGGAGAAAAATTTGAAACACAAAGTATTACAAAAATGAATGTTGAAAACTATCTTTACATGTATTTGGAAAAATAAAATACTATTGAGTTTTTTTTTAAAAAGAGGCCAAGATGTTGCCTTCCCTCAGGGAGTTTATATAGTAGTCTCATAAGGGAAACAACATGTAAATAACTTTGTACAAACATAGAAATTGGAGGTGATCAACGGAGGAGAGGCATTATTAGCATTAAGGGAGATCAGGAAATGGTTCACCTAGAAGATGAGATCTCAGTTAGGTCTTGAAAGAAATCAGGGAAGCCTTTTTAAAGAGTTTAGATGGGATACTTAGGTGGCACAGTGGATAGAGTCAGGAGGACTTGATTTCCAATCCAGACTCAGACACTTACTGGCTATGTGATCCTGGATAAGTAACAACTCAATCAAAAACAAACAAATAAATAAATAAACAAACAAACAAACAAACAAACAAACAAACAAACAAACAAATAAATAAATAAATAAGGTTAGGTACAAAAGGCCAATGGAGTCCTTTAGATCAATTTAGAGACTTATAAAAGTATAGAATCTTAGAATTCTAAGGGATCTTAAAGTTTTCTAGTCCAGCTTCCTACTTGGAATAGGAATTTGTTTTTATAATAGCCTGATAATATTTATTCATACTCTGAATGAGTCATTTGATCTGAAACTCAGGAATTTATAGACAAATACTCACAACTATAAACTGCCTTTACTCTGACTGAAGAGTCCTTTTTACAAGGACAGTCTGGTTAACAGAGAGTGTAAGGTAACTCAAGATATAGAAATCCTCTGACTAGCTTTTCCTTCTCACATCGAGTATGTTCACAGATGCCATTATAACACAAGTACCTCCCCTTCTTCTTTCCCTTCCTTATGATCCCCACCATGCTGTAGAATACTGACTGGTATATCAGGGAAAAATCTCTGACCACTTTTCTGTCCTAAACCCAGAATCTGTAGAAGATTGAATGTCTAGATCCTTCCCTTGTGAGTCCAGGTGCTAACAGTCTGGTCCTTGTCTTTATAATGGTTGCCCTCAGGAGTCTGGAGCTTCAGTGAGGAGATTCAGTGCTGAAGGGCTCTGCCTTCCTTATTTTGTTTTTGTTTTTGTTTTTTCCTAGTAAATTTATTTATTTTTAATACGTATTGTTTTATGAATCATGTTGGGAGAGAAAACTCAGAGCAATAGGGAAAAACCATGGAAGAGATTAAAAAAAAAGAAGAAGAAACAAAAAAGAAGTGGACATAATATGTGTTGATTTATATTTAGTCTCCTTAGATCTTTTTCTGGACGCAGATGGCATTTTATGTCCAAAGTCTATTGGGATTGTCTTGGATCACTGAACCACTGAGAAGAACCAAGTCTTTAATGATTGATCATCTCACATTCTTTCTGTTACTGTGCACAATGTATTCCTGGTTCTGCTTGTTTCCTTCAGCATCAGTCTGTGTAAATCTTTCTAGACCTTTCTAAAATCAGCTTGTTCACCATTTTTTATAGAACAATAATATTCTATTACCTTCATATCCTACAACTTATTCAGTCATTCCTCAATTGATGGGCATCTATTCATTTTCCAATCCTTTGCTACCACAAAGAGGGCTGCCACAACATTTTTGCACATGTGGGTCCCTTTATCTTTTTTAAGATCTCTTTGGGATATAAGCCCAGTGGAAACATTGCAGGATCAAAGGGTATGCCCAGTTTGATAACTTTTTGGGCATAATTCCAGATTGCTCTCCAGAATGGTTGGATCATTTCACAACTCCACCAACAATGTATCAGTGTCCCAGTTTTCCCACAGCCCTTCCAACATTCATCATTATCTTTTCCTGGCATCTTATCTGCCATCCTTGTTGATTTTAGGGGAATATGGTTGTGCCGCCAATGGGACCTGGATGAACAAGGTGTTAGGCACGGAGCTGCCTCAGTGTGTGCCAGGTAACAGAGGCTGGGTCTGGGGAATAACTGCAGTAAAAGTAAGATGGTGGGTAGAGAGACATTGGAAGGATTGAGCCCTAGTACAGCTACTTGAAGAAGCAATGACTTCTAGAGTCTTTGGAAAAATGAGCCTGTTGAAGCGACAGTCAATTACCTCCTGGGGGGTAAAGCCTAGAAACTTTGGACCACCAAAGTCTGACCCAGTGACAGGTGGCTTCTGGGAACCAGATCAGAATAAATGGGCCTCTGGGAGTTACAGTGGTGCAATGCTATAGAAAGTGTGTTGGATTTGAAATTAGAGAATGGAAGGAAAGATGAGAGAATTAGCATTTATAAAGTACCTACCATAGACCAGGTATTGTACTGAGAGCTTTTAACAAATATCATCTAATCTGATACTCATAAGAATCCTTTAAGGCAGGTGCTGCTATGGTCTCCATTTTACAGTTGACGAATCTGAAGTAAATAGAGGTTAAATGGACTTGGATTCAAATTCTACCCTTGATGTTTAATTACACTCTCTTGAGTGACATTGAACAAGTTCAACTCACTTTTCTGGTCTCAGTTTTCTCACCTGCACAAAGAATGGGTTGGACTACATAGCCTCCATGGTTCTTCTCAGGTCTAAATCTAAGATGTCACCTATTTAAGGTGAGTGTTAGAATCAAAATGAAGATTAGAGTTGGCATAAGTTTGGTAAGACTGTCCACTTTTTTTTGTTATGGACCCCTTTGGCAGTTTGGGAAAACCAAAATTTGTATTTTATTATAAAGTCAAATGGGAAAGCATTTTTAAATGCACAAAATAAAATACCTAGAATTACAAAGGAAATTATTTTATAATACAGTTCTTTTAGAATAGATGTATAATTTTTGTTCCATCCAAGTTTACAGATGGCAAACTAAGGACCTCTGGGTAAAGACAATTTAAATGTAAATTCATAATTACATAATCATATCCTAGATCAAGTGGATAGATTATTTTCCCACAGAAAATCTAGGTACAAACACATATTTTGAGAAGGATGGAGCTGGGCCATAAGTCTTGCTGATGCCTCTTAGATCTTAGCATTACATTTGAGACCTGCTATACTGCCTCCTTATCATAGAAACCTTCTCATAACAAAAAAACTACACAGTTAAGTACAATAAGACAAATTATCCACAATGAATAATGTGTCCTCATTCCACACTTAGAGTCTACTATCCATCTGCCAAGACAAGAAAGACAATATTTCACCATTGCTTAATTCTTCCAATCAGGAAGCATTTTAATTATTGATTAGTGGAGTTATTAATGTTATTATCTGTTAGATGTTACTTGGCTAGTTTACTGCATTTTTTCATGATTCAGAATGAAGGAGAGGCTTGAAATAGCCATCAGAAAATTGTTTCTTATCAGAATAATTCACCCTGACAGTCAAGCTATCTATCCCCAAATTCCAGAACAAATACCCCCTTTCTTTACAATATACTAAATTGCTTTTTTATACAGAAGGAAGGGGGGGGGGGAGTAAAAGACAATGAATCCAACTAGGCTAGGCAGGGAAGAGCTTATAGATGTAAGTCATCAGCTGAAATCAAATGGGGCTCCTGATATAATGAGTAAAAAGTAAAGTCACTATATTTCCAAGCAATCAATAGGAAATGGAGCAACAAGTAGATCTGGTCAGGGAAGAGATAAATCATTTCCTCTCTCTTCATCACATCCCCTAGACTGAGGCATAGTTTTGGAAGAGGAACCAAGCTATAGTCCAGACTAATCAGGAGCTAGCTCCTTCCTCTTTACCCATTGTTAGTGGTGGTAATTCATAGGGTGTCAGTTTATGTGAAATCCAGTCTACTTGAAGAAATGGATAAAATGTAAGTTTTGAAGAGACTTCAGTATAGGCTGGTAATAATATGAGAATGATTGGGCATCAATTTGAGGCCAAATTGTTTTAATAGTCCTCTGCTAACTTATCTTTCTTTGTTCCCTAGTCTGTGGAGTTCCCAGTCATCTCTTTTCAGAAACCCAGAGGATTTTTGGGGGCAACAGAGCAAATATTAGCAGTTTCCCCTGGCAAGTATTCTTTCAGTATCCAAGAGCTGGTGGAGCCCTCATCGACGAACACTGGGTGTTAACTGCTGCCCATGTATTAGAAGGGAACTCCAACCCTATTATGTACATGGGAACCACCAAGGTTGATCGTTCGTCTCTAGAGGAGGCCCAATTGCTCGTTGCTGATGGTGTCTTTATTCATCCCAACTGGAGTCCTGTTGCTAACCTAGAGGCAAGGAAGAATTTTGACAATGACATTGCACTCGTGCGCCTAAAAGACCCAGTAAAGATGGGACCTAATGTTTCTCCCATATGCTTGCCAGACAGTTCACCAGAGTATGACCTCAACTATAGGACCCTGGGAATGATCTCAGGCTGGGGCCAAGCAAACAGACGCTTAAATGTTGTTGAATTGAGATGGGCACGATTACCTGTGGTTCCACTAGGAAAGTGTCAGTCAGTAAAGAGTGACGACGCCACAGTAGATATTAGCACCTATAGTTTTACCAGCAACATGATTTGTGCTGGAGGAGAGAAGGGGAGTGATAGTTGTAAAGGAGACAGTGGTGGGGCCTTTGCTGTACAGGTCCCTAATCAGAAGAACACTAAATTCTATGTGGCTGGCCTGGTGTCCTGGGGACCTAAATGTGGTACTTATGGGATCTACACTAAAGTAAAAAATTATATTTCCTGGATTGAGAAGACTATGCAGGAAAATAGGATCTCTGATCAGGATTAATCTATTCTTATATCACCCAGCTCTCTGGATTGCCATCCTTCCCCTGTGTTTCATTGTGACTGTGGGGAGTAAGAATGAAAGAGACAGAAGTGTTTGTGATGAGATGGAGCATATTGTTGGATCTGAAATGTCCAACTAAATGTATTCCTCTGTTGTAATGGCACCTGGTTAGATCACTCTTATCTTTGGAGACCTCTTTCTATTGGTTCATGTCATTCTTTTGACTGCTGTCTAATCCTATCACAATAAGCAACAAACTTGAAAGAACTCTCTTGCCCCTAGTCCTGAATTTTGCCAGTCATTACAGCTCTGATAGTAAATGACTGATGGAGACACTATTCACCTCCCTTGCCCGCCTACTCCTCTATTCACAACTATAGTTAACGAATCATTCTTAAAATCCAGTAATTAGCCACAATAAAGTGTGATTCCGCTCCATTGCAGGTGTCCCTCATTCTTTCACAAGGACTCAGAATCAGGGTCATAGAACCACAGTGGATGTGAAGGAGAGGGGAATGATTGACCAAAAGTCAGGCAGGATCTTGTTTATTCTGACAGGAAATTAATCAGTAATTCAATATTATTTCTTGAGATCACTCTTTATAGAGCATTGTACTATGTGGTATGGTAGAGAGGGAGGGAGGTAAAAGAATATTCCAATATCTCCCTTTCCAAAATTTGATTGAGAAATTAAAGAGTGATTCCAAATCAGAGTTCAGAGTTTCTGTGTTAAAATGTGAATCTGGGCTTTAGAAAATATTTTGAATGTTTCATTGGAAATCCCTGGGAACATAACATTCATTAACAACGGGTTGAATATTTAACATGCATTTGACTATCTGCCATCTAGGGGAGGGTATGGGAGCAAGGAGGGAGAAATTTGGAACACAAGGTTTTGCAAGTGTCAATGTTGAAAAATTACCCATGAATCATATATTTTGTAAATAAAAAGCCTTAATAAAACAAAAAAAGAAAGAAAGAAAGAAAAAAAACAAATGGGTTGAGATGGTGATGACCTTTAAGTGGCATTATGTATATGATGAATGCTGGGAGTGATGTAGAAAAAAAGAGAATGGATTCACATTGCATGGTGTGTACCTATGGAGCTAAGAGTACAGTTGGTTTGATGATGCCATGATGGAGCTATAAAGAAGTGAAAGGGATTTTTTTTCTTTTAAAAAAATTTATTTCAGGAAGAAAAAAAAGTATCTGGAATAAATAATCTGCATTTTCTGATTGAAAATAAGGGAGCTGTGGGATGTCTTTTTTTCCTGATTATTTTTATTATGAAATTGAATAGCTTTACTTTTTTGAACAGTTCTCTCCTTTTTTTTTTTGTTTGTTTGCATTTAATGTTTAAATGCATCTGTAATTTCAATAATGTGGATCCTCTCTCTAGTGATATAGATGGCAACCCATCCTTGCTTGCTCTTCCTTTGTGACTTTTATCCTTCTTCCCCCATAAATCCTCAAGAGGGGATCCATCAGTGAGGTGGGAAACACCCTACTTCTGTGGACATTGCTTGCAGTTTATGAGCTTGTTCCCTCCCTTTGATTGCATCACTTGCCACTTTTCTTACATTCTTTTTGATTGGTAATTATTGCTACCTATCAATGCTTGTAATACACCCCCTGTATTGCATTTTGAGTAATCTCTACATTAATTCTTCAGATACTGGGCATTCTGTGACTTTTAGCCATTAAGCAATGCTTAACATTGATATTAATCATTAAAATGTTAATAAACAAAATTATCTTTATTGTTATTATCTTTCAAGAAATCTTTTATGTAGGCATAGGACACCTATTGGAGGAAAGGCTTTAAGATGGCATTTTGCTCCACCAAATCAAGTACCTTTTTATGATCAACATTCCCTCCACTTTTTGGTCAACTGTGTGATTATAAATATATATATTCTCCTATAGAAGAACCCTTTTTTGAAAAGACATCATATTTCCATCTCATAACCTTGATCAAACATATCCTTGATGTGTGTTTAGATTATTCTCATATGATATTTTCAGAAATGAGAAGGTAAGCATATGGCAGTAGTTGTGAGTTTTCTTTTGGTTAATTTTGGGGGGTAATTATAAAGCCCAAGCTTTTCTTTTAAAAAAACCTTTTTTTTTTTTTTTAACAATTCCTTTTCTTATATATACTTAAGACATTTCCCAATATTTTTTACCCCTTATCTCTTGTTCTTTGTCACAAAGTTAAGCAAAACCAACTGGTATAAAAACCATATCTAACAGTATATGTCGCATCAGGTACTTAAGATTCCCCATCACTTTTTAATGATAATAACTAAAATTTATGTAAGTTTTAGTACTTGCTCCTTATAACAATGCTGTGAGATAAGTACTCATTTGCAGATAAGGAAATTCAGGTTGACAGGGTTGACTTAACTTATCTGGAGTCACACAGTAAGTGTCAAAGCTGGATTTAAACTCAGGTTTTACTGATTCTGGTACTGATTACTACTGATACTGATTATCATGTCACTAGCTGAGACTTTATCAAGAGAACTATCAAGAGAAGGAAAGTATTTTTTATTATTTATCCTCAGAAGCAATATTGGTCATGGCCTTTGCAAGGCAAGGCAAGGAGTAATTTTTTAAAATTTATTTTTTATTGCAGTTTTTTATTTTCAAAACATATGCAAGGATAATTTTTTCAACATTGATTCTTGAAAATCTTTGTGTTCCAATTTTATCCCTTTTTCCCATTCCCTCTCTCAAATAGCATGTAAATATGGTAAAAATATATGTTAAATCCAATATAGGCATGCATATTTATACAATTATCTTGCTGCACAGGAAAAATCAGATCAAAAAGTAAAAAAAAGATAAAATAAAATTCAAGCAAATTATAACAAAAAGAGTGAAAATGCTATGTTATAATCTACCCTCAGTTCCCACTGTCCTCTCTCATCATCACAAGATCATTGCAACAGGCCTAAATCATCTCATCTCAGTGTTTTGTTTTATTTTGCTTTTAATTAAAACTTATTTTTCAAAACATATGCATGGATAATTTTGTGACATTAACCCTTGCAAAACTTTATATTCCAATTCCACCACCCCGCTTTGCCCACCCCCTCCCCGATTTGGCAAGTAGTCCAATATATGTTAAATATGGTAGAAATATAAATTAAATCCAATATATGCATACACATTTATACAATTATTTTGCTGCACAAGAATAATCAAATCAGACTGGAAAAAAATGAGAAAGAAAATAAAATGCAAGCAAACAAAAAGAATGAGAATGTTATGTTGTGAACCACACTCAGTTCCCACAGCCCTCTCTTTGGGTGTAGATGGTTCTCATCATCACATTGCAACAGGCCTGAATCATTTCATTGTTGAGAAGAGTCACGTCCATCGGAATTGATCATAATATAATCTTGTTGCCGGGTACTACTTGTTGCTGGTTCTACTCATTTCACTCAGCATCCATTCATGTGAATCTCTCCAGGCCTCTCTGAAATCATCCTTCTGGTCGTTTCTTACACTATAATATTCTATAACATTCATAGAACATAACTTATTCAGCCATTCTCTAACTGATAAGCATCTACTCAGTTTCCTGTTTCAAGAAATAATTATTAAGCACTTAATATTGGCTATGAATTGTACTAAGCACCAGCAATAAAAATATAATAAAGTTTGGTGGGCATCTATCAATCAGTCTATCAAAAAACACTTATAAATGTTTACTGTGTACCAGCCACCAGTGTCAAGCATTGGAGATATAAAAAGAGGCAAAAACCAATCCCTACCCTTAAGGAACTTACAATCTACTAGGAGAGACAATATGTAAACAAATATGCACAAAGCAAGGTATAGACAGGATAAATAGAAAATAAATTTACTGGAATTAAAAGGGTTGGAGAATGCTTCCTTCCTGAGGTGAAATTTTAATTGAGACTTAAAAGAAGATAGAGAAGTCACTCAGAGTACAGGGTGACAGCCAGAAAAAAGGCCAAGAGCTGAGAATATAGAGTGTCTTTTTCATGAAATAGCAAGGAGACCAGTGTCAATAGACTGAAGAGTAGCAGTTGGGTAGTAAGGTGTAAAAAGACTGGAAAGGTAGCCCTGGAAAAGGGCTAGGTTATGAAGGCCTTTGAATCAGAACAGAGCATTTTGTATTTGCTCCTAGAAGCCATAGGGAACCACTAGAGCTTTTTGAATAGGGGTGGGGAGTGAGATGATCAGATCTGTATTTTAGGAAAATCATGTTAGTGGTTGAATGGAGAATGGATTAGAGTAGGGAAGAGACTTGAGAGAAGAGTATGCATCCATGGGCTACAGTAATCCAGATGTGAGGTGATGCGGGTCTGCCTCAGATGATGTTGGAACAGGGAAGGGTCATATTTGAGAGAGATTCAGTTGAGAGTTGATGAGCCTTTGCCAATAGCTTGGAGAGGGGTATATGTGAGAGACAGTGAAGAATCCAGGATGACTCCTAGGTTTAGAATCTGAGGGCCTGAGAAGAGAATGTTGTTCTCAATATTAATAGAGCAGGCAGGAGTGGAACAGGGCTTAAGGGGAAAGCAGTAATTTCTAACATAGAGATATGTTAGAAATTCTGATTCTTCTACCATATGGATCAGTATTACAGACCAGAACTCTGAACTTGAAACAAAGGATTCTTATAAAGTGCTAAGTCAGGGGAATTGATAGAGACAATGGCTGTTTAGCATGGTGCTTAACAGTTCTCTAGTTCATTACATGTATTTAGTACTTAATATAGTTCCACAAGATTCACATCTATGATGAGAGAGCATATAAGCTCAGATAAACTCAGCCAGGCCAGCCACCAGGAAGATCGAAGATCAAGTTGAATTTCTCCCGTTGGTTCTGAGAGCTTAAGCTCCTGCTGCTGCCAGTCCTTTGTCTTCTCTGCCTCTGAGGGCTTTCTGAGTCTCAGTTGACCCACAGTGTGAGTGCTAATAAGAAGGAAAGGAATTCCTTCTTCTGTTCTCCCACTTACCCCTTGACTCCAGTGTCTCTTGGCTTGGCCCTTCTTATTTGTTCTTAGTTTCAGGCGCTAGCAGTGATCCCCTACTACAAACAGGAGCTTGAACCATGAGACCTTGGAGCCAGAATTCCAGGTAGGATGTTTAGTCAGCTAGCTTGGTGGGGAAACCTTGAGAAACCAGGGTGCCCTAGGCTGGAACTTGAAACTTATCCCTTTCCTCTCCTCAGAGATGGGGGTGGTGCAAGGGAGGAGAAAGATTAAATCTCTCACATTGGGAGTAAGTTTGTATATTTATGATTAAAGCTTTGAAATAAATATTACCTTGTAAAGTCTAATTCAATGATTAGTGGTTAAATTAATTGAATTGGGGTGTAGGAGACCCACCCTTATGCTTGGGGAGGAACTCCAGCAATGGGGGCCAGAAATGTAGTGTGACATTTTCAAAGATTCAAGAGACATACTTTCTGAGTCATCTTATTAAAAAGGGCTGCACATTAATATTGTTAATAAAAAGAGGGTCATTTGATTATCTATCTCTTTCCCTCTCCCATATCTATCTATCTATCTATCTATCTATCTATCTATCTATCTATCTATCTATCTATCTATCTACTTCAAAAAACTAGGTGCAACCAAATCTAATGGGTTAATTGATTGTAGATGGCTTATATTAAAATAAAGGGCTTGAGAATCTTGTACATAGGAAAAGTATCTCTATACCAGACACTTAGCTTTAGGCTATCAATTCAAAGAATGTATACTCCACCCAAACCTGAACCTTTATAGCTTCCCCAGCCTAGATTAAATTCCTTGCTAGGTTGGGTGGAGTTTAATCCAATTCCAGAGAGTCACTGTAATCTCTTTATAAGTAATGTCCTTCAGACAGAACTTCCCCAGCCCCCAGGCAATTGGGGTTAAGTGACTTGCCCAGGGTCACACAGCTAGGAAGTGTTAAGTGTCTGAGGCTGGATTTGAACTCAGGTCCTCCTGAGTTCAGGGCTGCCCCCAGAACTTTTTTTTTAATTGAAGCTTTTTATTTTCAAAACATGTAAGAAAGGTCAATGCTGAAAAAATTACCCATGCATATGTCTTGTAAATAAAAAATATAATAATTTAAAAAAAACATATGAAAGGATAATTTTTCAACATTGATTCTTGCAAAATCTTGTGTTCTAATTTCTCTCCTCTTCCCCATTCCCTCCCCTAGATGCAAGTAATCCGGTATTTGTTAAACAGAGTAAAAAAAAAATACATGTAAATCCACATTTATACAATTATCTTGCTGCACAAGAAAAATCAGATCAAAAAGGAAAAAAATGAGAGAAAATAAAATGCAATCAAACAACAACAAAAGAAGTGAAAACAGTATGTTGTGATCCATGCTCAGCTCCCACAGTCACAGTGTGATAACTCTTTAATTGTAGTTCCAGAATGGTTGGATCAGTTCACAACTCCACCAACAATGTATTAATAGTGTCCCAGTTTTCCCACATCCCCTCCAACATCCATCCGACAGAGCTTTTAAAAGAACTTCAGAAGAATGGGAGAGCTCTGAATCTTCCCAAGATTTTGATTATTTCTCACACTAGATATACATGCATGTTCTTTGACTCAGTAATATCACTATGAGGTCTGTATCCCAAATAGATAAAAGAAAAAGAACCTATAGGCATAAAAAATATTCATAGCAGCTCATTAAGTGATGGCAAAAAGTTGAAAATCGAGGTGTCTCATCAAGTGGGAATTGGCTAAATAAGTTGTGGTATATGATTGTGATGGAATACTACTATGTTATAAGAAATGAGGAGCAGAATGGTTTCAGAAAAACCTGTGAACTGTAAAAATAAAGTGAGCAGAACCAGGAGAACAATTTGAACAATAATAAGGATGCTATAAAGATAATCAACTGTGAATGACTTAGCTATTCTGATCAGTGCAATGATCCAAGATAATCCTGAAGCACTTATGATGAAAAATGCTATCCACCTTCAGAGGAAGAACTAATGGTGTCTGAATGAAGTTCAAACATAGCTTTTTCACCTTCTTTAAATTTCTTTTTTTGCAATATAACTTCTATAGAAATGTGTTTTGCATGATTTCACATGTATAATTGAAATCACATTTCTTGTCTTCACAATGAGGGGTACGAGGGAAGGAAAGAATTCAAACCTTAAAAAGAATTTTTTTTTTTTTAATGTATGTTAAACTTTTCCAGTCATTATGAAGAGCAATTTGGAACTGTGCCCCAAGGGCTATAAAATTGTTCACACCTTTTGATCCAGAGTGTCTTTACTGGGTCTATATCTTAAAGAGATCATAAAAGAGGGGAAAAGGGCCCACATGTGCAAAAAATGTTCCCAGCAGCCCTTTTGTGGATTTTATCTGTTGGGGAATGGCTGAATAAGTTATGGCATATGAATGCAATGGCATACTATTGTTCTAGAAGATGTGACAGACAGACTGATCTCAGAAGCTTGAAAAGCTTACATGAACTGTTGCTAAATGAAACAAGCAGAACTTGGAAAACACTGTACGTGGTAATAGCAAGATTGTGTAATGATCAACTATGCTAGACTGTTTTTTTCAGCAAATTCAGTGATCCAAGGCAATTCCAAACACTTGGTGGCAGTTTCTTCTCTCTCTTTCAGGAAAATGGCATGTACATCCAGAGAAAGAACTATGAGACTGAATTTAGATAGAAGAATACTATTTTTACCTTATTTTCCTTTTTTTAAAAAAGAAATTTCTCATGGTTTTTCCTTTTTGTTTTGATTTTTCTTTCCCAACATGATTCTTATGGAAATGTTTCTTTTCTGTCAAAATTTTTTTTCACTCCAAGGATGTACTCAAGTACCACTTTTTGTTTAGTTTTCTATTTATTTTTAATACATATTGCTTTATGAATCATTTGGGGGGAGTAAAATCAGAGCAAAAGGGGAAAACCATGGGAGAGATTAAAAAACAACAACAATAACAGAAAAAACAAGTGAACATAATGTGTGTTGATATACATTCAATCTGCTTAGTTCTTTTTCTGGATTCAAATGGCATTTTCTGTCCAAAGTCTATTGGGATTCTTTTGGATCACTGAACCATTGAGAAGAACCAAGTCTTTCATAGTTGATCATTGCACATTCTTGCTGTTATTGTGTATAACGTATTCCTGGTTCTGCTAATTTCACTCAGCATCAGTACATATAAATCTTTCCAGGCCTTTCTAAAATCAGCTTGTTCATCATTTTTTATAGAACATAATATTCCATTGTCTTCATATACCATAATTGGTTTTGCCATCCTCCCAATTGATGGACATCTCATTTTTTATGGAAAATGTTAAAAATTAATGTACATGTATAATATATCAGATTGCTTGCTAACATGGGGAAGGAGGTAAGAGAGGAAGAAAAAAATTTGGAACTCAAAATCTTACAAAAATGAAAGAAATTATCTTTATATACAATATACTATTAAAATTTCAAAAAATAAATAACAAAAATTTAAAAAAACACAAAAAAATTAATATTCTTTCCACTTACTGGTTCTCAGTTCAAAATGCCCATGATTCTCTCACTTCTATGGTTCATGGTACTATGAATTCCTCATGTTTGTTATTTCTATGGAGCAACAGAAAAGAAGTATGAGATAGTGAATAGAGTGTTATCTTTGGAGTGGAAGGATCCTTTAAGTCTTCCCTCTGACATCTGTGTGATCCTGGACAAACCATTTCACTTATCAGTGTCCCAAAGCAACTAAGAATAAATTATAGAGGAGATGCTAATGTGCATTGTTAGAGGCTTCCTTACAATAGGGCAACTGCAAATCTGGGGGGGGGGAAGTGGAGCAATAATTATATAGTTTCCCACTTTATTTCTCTTCACTGTATTTCTAGATTTATCTTGTCTGAGACTACAATTGCTACTCCTCTTTTGGATTCAGCTGAAACATAATAACCTCATACTACTATAACCTCTGCTTGGATCTTGATATTTTAAGTGTTCCTAGTAAAAAACACCAAAACACCAAATTGTTGAGTTTTGCTTTCTCAAGCATTTTGTTATCCCCTCTATATTATAAGCAAATATATCCCATTCAATTTCATAGTAATGATTTTTTTCCCCCTTGAGATCCTGATATGATATTTCTTCTCTTTTTCTCCAATTTCTTCAAAAGAAAAAAAGAAAGAAAAAAAATGAAATAAGTAGCAGGTATCAGAAGTTTCTCCAACGGAGTTGGGATATTCCCTTCTCTCTTGCTACACCCAAATCTTTTGAGTCTTACCAGTTCTTTCCTAATCACCCTTAAGCAACTGTGGTTTGTTTTATTTAAGATGATCTCTTTATAACTTTTTCACAGTGTCTTAGCTTGCCTCTGCTAAGTCTAACCTACTCTCTTGCTAACTTTATTATATTTCTTCCAACATAATTTTATTCTATTTTGTAAATAGTATTTTATTTTTTCAATTACATATAAAGATAATTTTCAACAATAATTTTTTATAAGATTTAGGGTTCTTTTTTTTCCTTTTCTTCTCTTCCCCTCTTCAAGTCAGCAAGCAATCTAATATAGGCAATACTGTGTAGCATAATTTTAAAAAAATCTTGCCTTGCCTTGACAGATAAGAGTGAGTTTTACATTTCTCTTACCATCCAAATACCTTCACATCTAAATACTTTTCTCCTTTAGGGATCCAATTATTATAATAATAAGTCCCTCCCTATCCTGTCTCCCTTCATCATATTTTTCTTTTTTCCCTCTCTGGTTTTTGAAATATCCATGCATTAAGTTCTATCATTGATGTTTATAGATAGTAGGACCTTGAAGGGGAGGGAGGGTAGTCCTTTCTCCCTTGTTCAAATTGTAATTACTTGATAAGGTATTTATACTTTTTTTTAAAAGATGGAAAGATGAGGACTGATTGATAATACAATTAAATTAGTAACTTTTTAAATTTCCAGGGTCAAAGATAATCATTAATGATTATTGTTCAATGTCAACTTGGAAGGTAAATCTCCAGTGGAAAGATCCAGACATCTATGCTTAGTCCTATGCTATTTTTTAAATCTACAAATTCTGTAAAACACACTGGCAACACTCCCTAGTATACCCTGCATCAGAATAAAAAGTAATTGAGAAACATTTAATAAAATAAATAAAAATACAATAAAACATAAATATTACATTTAAAAACTAAGTTAATAAGCTGTCACAGGGATACTTATGTTTAGATTAGTGACTATTGTTTCTTTTTTTTTAAATTCATTTTTTTTAATATTTTATTTTTAATTTATGGCATAAAATAAGCATTTCCACAATGTAATACAATACAAAGATGATTTCCAATGAAACTGCAAATCTACTATGCATAATTTACTATTCCTTTCAAATATACAATAAAATTATCATGTCTATTTCTTTCTTTTCTTTTTTTTCTTCTTTTCCTGCTCCCCTACTTAGCTACCATTAGACACAAATAGGGTTATATGTGTCTGTGTCTGTATACACACACACACACACACATACACATATGTAAATTATTATATATTGTTCTATTTATCAGTTCACTGTCTGGATGAAGATAGTGTCTTTCTTCACATGTCCTCCATAGTTAGAGTATTTATAATAGTCGGAATAAGTTATTTCTACAAAGTCATCCTTAAAACAAGATTGAATAGAACCAAGAGAACTTTGTATACAGTGGCTTCTTTTTCTATTTGAGTTTGATACCACTGGTGTAAAGGAATATGTGGCTTGGTACTTTAAATTTATGACACAGAGCTTAGAAGAGGAGCTAACATAGTGTATGACAAAGTCCAAAAAGGTCTAGAAAGACTGAAATATTGTGCTAAATCTAATAATATGAAATAAAATTAGCTTATTATAAATGCTGAAAAGTTGGGTCTCCACAGTGTTGCAAGCTTGAAGGTAGAGTGGCTTAATGGTTCTTCTCAATGGTTCAGTGATCCAAAAGAATCCCAATAGAGGTTAAGGAAGGTTAAAATTCCACAGAACAATTAAGTGATCAATAGAAATCTTGAGCAAACAAGGAATTAGGGAGTAAGAAGGCACAAGTGGATTAATCCAGTCAAAGAATTTTGTGGTTTTGAGAAAAGCACAAATTTAAGATAATAACCCCAAAGTAGTTGGAGTTAATGACAAGACTTGACCAAATCACTATGCCTGCTTAATAAGCTGATTGAATATTAAACAATACACCCTGTAAGAGTTTTAAGCCATTTTTCAACATGGGATGTAGGATGAGGGAGGAGGAATATGTTCATACATATTTAGGGGGAAACATGTAGTGAATGTATGAGAAAGATTGTAACCCAGAGGTAGAAACATTAAGATGATTCCTTAAGATTCTTCTTTAATAAATTTTTCTCAATATCTGATTTTTAGTGTCAAGACTGTTTCTAACAAGATTGAGTATAAATTCTAACTTGAAATTGAAATCACCTTCATAAGTACAAGATGGTTGCATAAAGACATAGATTGCAATTTGAAAAAGATCTCTGCAAACGCAGTATGTCATTTTTGTGATGAGAAAACCATCAAATCTAACATGACTTTGGGGGCAGCTAGGTGGTGCAGTGGATAGAGCACCAGCCTTGAACTCAGGAGGACAGGAGTTCAAATCTGCTCTCAGACACTTAATACTTCCTAGCTTTGTGACCCTGGGCAAGTCAGTTAACCCCAGCCTCAGGGAAAAAAAAAAAAAAAAAAAAAAAGTAACATGTCTTTAAGCTGCAAAAAGAGTCAAAACTTCTTCCAGGAATAAGACTTTTTATACTTGATCTGGTCACATCACACCTGGAATATTATGTTCATTTCAAGGATGTTGACAAGCTTTCAGAATAGGGCATATGAATTAGGGAAGGGTCTTAAATTCATTTCATGGGGATTAGTTGAAAGAACTGGGGATACATTTTAGTTTAGAGAAGAAAAGTTTGGATGATTAAAGGATCATAGGTAATAACTGAAGGCCTGTCAAGAGGTAGAGGGTTATGACTTGGTCTGAATGGAGTACCTAACAATAGTGGGAAGAGTAAGCTTCATAGACATAGGGACCCACATGGAGGAATTTGTGTGGAAATGTCTCCTGACATTTCAATACCATCAATGACTTCTATCAATTACATGTCAATAAACTTCCCTCAGCGGGCAGTCTCCCAAACTGATGCTTTCCTGGAATCTATTGGCCTTGTGATGATGAATAAGTGATCTTCACTGTGCTAGGAGTGAGTGTCGTTCTGGTTGCATAATATATACTAGCTTCTAGGGTTATCTTTCCAGGACCACCATAGCAAACTTAACTTTTATGTGCTAGAATAAAATAATTCTGGACCTCTCCCAGTTCAAGGCAGCATTACAGTATTTCTTTAAAAAAAAAATAATAATAATCATTTCATGCAGCTAAGGAGATCAATGTAAAATTCCTCCAAGCTAAAAGTATTAAAGCTTTTCTTTTCAATCCCATCTGGGTGGGGATTAAAGTCTTCTGCCCAGATAACTGTCTAATTTAGGGTTAGATAATATAAATAGTCTCAAGAACTTTTAAGGTTTAGTGATGTATCTGATCTAGAATAAAAAGTAAGCTAAAAAGGCTAAATCAATGTTATTGAACCACCCAGTCTGCCTTCTAGTCTTAATTATGATTATCAGCTGCAAAACAGTGAGGTTGGTGCTAAATTCTAAGCCCTGGAAAGCTTTTTAATCTTCCCACATTAAGTTTGATATTGATTGCAATTTTGCTTTGTGTACAATTGATTTGGACATGACTCCTACATCAGTGACCAGATATTTTCTTTCTGTTAAATTAATTTCATTTTAAAACTAACATTGATGTTCATCTACCATATATAGAAACCTAATTTTTCTTGAAGAAAGTATTTATGATCTACAAATCTAAGGCCCCTGTATAGTCTAGAATCCCTTGCCTTTTTACTTTGAATCATGTTTCAAATCTGTTTTTCACCATCTTCCCCAAATGCCTACCTTTCTACTGAAGTCACTATGTATTAAAGTGTATGTTTTTTTCTTTTTTTTTCCCCCTGAGGCTGGGGTTAAGTGCCTAGCCCAGGGTCACACAGCTAGGAAGTGTTAAATGTCTGAGACCACATTTGAACTTGGGTCCTCCTGAATTCAGGGCTGGTGCTCTATCCACTGCACCACCTAGCTGCCCCCCCCTTTTTTTTTAATTCAATTTTGCTTCATTTTAAATTCTCTCTCCTCTCTTTTCTCCCGCCTTATTAGCAAAATATTACAAAATGTATAGTAAAGCAAAGCAAGTTTCCACATTAGAAGAAGATGAAGACAAAGAAAAAGAAGAAGAGGAGAAGAGGAGGAAAAGAAGGAAGGAAGGAAGGAAGGAAGGAAGGAAGGAAGGAAGGAAGGAAGGAAGGAAGGAAGGAAGGAAGGAAGGAAGGAAGGAAGGAAGGAAGGAAGGAAGGAAGGAAGGAAGTGATGAAGAGTAAATGATGAGTAGTAAATTGTGGTCTAAACAAAGATGGGTCAGTTCCTTTCTCTCTCTCCTTCCTTCCCCAAGTAACCAATGGCGAGTTCGGCAGCAAAGGAATTTGCTACTTAATGCTGTATGGAAACATAGTCTTTATTGATTAGAATGGAAACACCGGAGAGCTGGTGGGCAAAATGGCTGCATAGTACAAGGCCCTTTTGCAAAGAGAAGATTTTTTGAGTTCCCTCTTTTATGCAGTGATGTAAGGAGGTTCCTGAGAGTGATGTAAATAAGATAAGGATTCTCTTGTTATCTTTTGGGGACAGACAGAAGTCTCTTCCCAAAAGGAATTTCCTGATGCCATTTGGTCTATCTGAGCAGATTAGAATGGGGGCTGTAAAACTCTAAGCTCAGATAGCCCAAACTAGTTTGACCACATCAAAGTCCAAGTCCCAAATGCAATTGGAGATCAAAGAATACCAAGGGGCTACCGCCCTCAACAGAAGGAAGGAAGGAAGGAAGGAAGGAAGGAAGGAAGGAAGGAAGGAAGGAAGGAAGGAAGGAAGGAAGGAAGGAAGGAAGGAAGGAAGGAAGGAAGGAAGGAAGGAAATATGGAAAGACTCCTTTGGAATTCTGGTTGGTTGCATTGTGTTGATCAAAGTTACTAAGTCAAAAGTTGATTGTTGAATATTTTTAAATGGAACTGATGGAATGAAGTATTTTTCAGTATTGAAACAGTCACATGATCCCTATATCCAGAGTGGGAAGATGAGAACTTGGACCAAGGTTTCAGGAAGTCACATGATCCCTATTCCCAGCCTCGAACCCTAGGATGTGGGAAGTTAGGGAAGTTGCAGGAAGTGACATGACCCCCAGGAACCAGACAACATTGGTGACCATTGTTCAAGGATGGTTAGTTATGTCCTATCCAGTGAGAAGGCTCGGGTCTTTTCCTATATGATGGCTGTTCTCCTTTCGGCTGGCCAGATTTCAGGGGCACATGGGCGGAGCTGGGATTCCTCCTGAGTGTGCTGGGTCTCTCCCTGCAGGGACTAA
Source organism: Sminthopsis crassicaudata (assembly GCF_048593235.1). Lineage (NCBI taxonomy): Eukaryota > Metazoa > Chordata > Mammalia > Dasyuromorphia > Dasyuridae > Sminthopsis > Sminthopsis crassicaudata. The sequence continues at coordinate 188,031,367 of NC_133621.1, forward strand.
ATAAATGCTTTCTCTTTGTACCTGAAGATGTCTCTGATTAGTTAATTTGGGAAGGTGGTCTTGGACCCATCCCACACATTTTTCTTTCTATATGAATTTTTCCCCTGGTTCTGCTCACTTCACTTTGGATTAGTTCATCATTTCTTACATACAATAGTATTTCATCATACTTATATACCATAATTTTTCATCCTTTCTGCAATTTTTGGCCACTATCCCCTTGCCTCCACTTTCCAATTCTTTGCCACCATGAAAATAGCTGCTATAAATTTTTTTTTTCTCCTTCTTTGATCTGTTTGAGTGTAGACATCAGTTAGGTGGTACAGGGTAAAGGACTTGGAGTCAGGAAGACCAAAGTTCAAATCTAGTCTTAAATGCATAATTAGTTATTTCATCTTTGGCAAGTCACTTAACTCATATTTATCTCAGTTTCCTCAGTTATAAAATGAGTATAATAGTAACAACTACCTTAAAGGATCGTTGTGTGGAACAAAAGAGATAACATTTGTAAAGTACTTAGCAGAGTGTCTGGAATGTTATAATGCTAGCTATTATTATTGATGTGAACTCTAAATGAGCCTACCCGGTTCCTATTGTTAACTTTATCCCACACCTTTGTGATCCCACAATCTTCCAAATCAATAAGGACTCTACAGATAAGGGACCTTTCCTTCCCCTTAGCAGATGCACTAGATTATATTACTGCCTGACAAATAAACTTTATGATGAAAGCAACATCATTATCTTGTATTAGCATAACCCTTTTTCTGTATTCCCATCATACATTTGCAGATGTAGATCTAATACACATGTGAAATCATTCCCACTTGAAATCATCCTAACTCCTTAATTTTCTAGACTCTGCCCTTATTTCTCCTCTTCCTCTTTCCCTCTGACTTTTAAGTGATGTCTCTATACTCACTGCCCAGCTAGATCCTTCTGATCTCCTTGTGTGTCCACAAAATTAAGAATTACTTGTGGCAGAAATTCTGAGGAGGGGAAAGGGACCTGTGTGTGCCAAAATGTTTGTGGCAGCTCTTTTCGTAGTGGCTAGAAACTGGAAAATGAACGGATGTCCATCAATTGGAGAATGGTTAGGTAAATTATGGTATATGAATGTTATGGAATAGTATTGCTCTGTAAGAAATGACCAGCAGGAGGAATACAGAGAGGCTTGGAGAGATTTACATCAACTGATGCTGAGTGAAATGAGCAGAACTAGGAGATCGCTGTACACTTCAATGTTGTATGAAGAGGTATTCTGATGGAAGTGGAAATCTTCAACATAAAGAAGATCCAACTCACTTCCAGTTGATCAATGATGGACAGAAACAACTATACCCAGAGAAGGAACACTGGGAAGTGAATGTAAATTGTTAGCACTACTGTCTATGTACCCAGGTTACTTATACCTTCGGAATCTAATACTTAATGTGCAACAAGAAAATGGTATTTACACACATATATTATATCTAGATTATACTGTAACACATGTAAAATGTATGGGATTGCCTGTCATCAAGGGGAGGGAGTAGAGGGAGGGAGGGGATAATTTGGAAAAATGAATACAAGGGATAATGTTATAAAAAATTACTCATGCATATATAATGTCAAAAAAATTTATAATTATTAAAAGAAAAAAAATTACTTGGGGCTATGAGGATACCTCTATGAGTTCTGAACCACTCTCAGAACTTCATCATTATTACTACTCTCAGAGGTATCACTAGGTCACAGTGTTGGTACAGTTTACTAGCCTTGGGGCATAATTTCAAATTACATTAGACATGCATGTTGATAACACTTTAATTTGGAGGATCTACTTGAATTCTTCATAGCATTTCTCTATTTCTATCTCCTCCAACAGATAATGGTACAGAAAGTGTCATTATATTCATGGTGATCTTGCAAATGTTTATAATGATGGCCAAATGTCTCTTGGACCAATTTCATCAAAAGTTCTATTTTACCTTATAAGTAGAATCTATTAACCATCCTTCCATTTAGCTGCAAGCTCCTTTTGTTTTATAATTCCATTTACAGCAAGAATGCCAAGATCATATGCTTTAATTCCTTCAGCAGTATGTCCACCTAGCTACTAGATAAGGATCTGAAATGTAAGTTCCTTTTTTAATTAAAAAAAATTATTTAAAACAATAAGAAAAAAACAAAATGGAAAAAGAAAGACAGAAAAAGGAAAAATTAAAAAAAAAAAACCCAACATTGTCAGATGTCCAGCAGAATATCAGAGAGGATTTAGTATATGCAACAATAAATTTTTATTTCAAGAGAGCATATATAATAAAAGAAGATTGTAGAAAGATGAATTTCTGAAATCAGACAGCAGAGCACCTAAGGCTAATTACCTATTTGATGTGAGATAATGGTTCTATTTACATATATTTAGATGAGATGGTGATGAGATGGCTCTCCTCACCATTGATGCTCCATGAATGTGTGATGGTGAGGTAATCGTTTGGCAAGGATTATAGGGATGAGGGAGAGAGTCAGAGTCGCTCTGCTGAAGGATGAGGAAGAGAGAGACTTCAGGCTCTGGACTCCAGAGTCCAGGATTCATCTTTGGCAAGCCACATGGCAGCTTGCCTGCCTCCTTTACTTCTTCCCCTAAAGACTAAGGACTTTGATTGATCCTGACTCTGACTGATCCTGAGGCCCTTCAGAGAGCTAGCCTGGACACTATAGAAGACATATTTATGATTGTCTGATGTTATTCCTAGTCAGGGAACCAAACGATGAGGTGAAAGAATTTATGAAGCCGAAAAGTTAGACTGGCAAAAAGAAGTTTATTGGCCCTAAGAAATCATCTTTTGCTAGGAGGCTAACTTTTTCAAAGGCAAGGTCCTGACAGAAAAGTAAAGGTCTAGCAGAGAAATCCTGGCAGAGAGAGATAAAGAAGGGTTAACTGTGATAAGAGAATGTTTTCTCAGCAGGCAGGGGGTCCTTCCAGGCAGCTATGCCAAGGAGAGATCCCTTGGCCTGGCATGGTCCTGCTTTGGGGCCTCTGCAAAGAATAAGCCCCCAAATTGCCCTTTAAATAAAAATCTGAGGCTGAAGTTTCGATTGAAGGAGATTACTTCAATGTTGTCATTGCCCCCTGGCCTAGATTTCTGGTTGAATGAGATCACTTACTAGGAGTGGTCCTGAGCCAATTTTCAGCTCAGTAGGTGTCCATAGAAATATCAGGTCTAGATCTCCAGCTAAAGGAGACCACTTAAGTTTGAGCTAATCCTGGGCCAATATTAATGAAACCACTTAACACCCTGAAGGGTGGGTCCCTGCCAGGAGAATTTCAGGTCTCATCCCAAAGGTCAAGAAGGAAAGTTTGAAGGAAGAAAGTTTCAGGGTTCCTTCATCATGTGTATCTTTACTACCTTGTGGGTTATTCTTTTGTTCTGTGCTATGCATTTTTTACTTTATTTTTTTTCCTCTTTCATCCCTGCCAACCTTCTCCAAGCAAGCTACAGTTAAACATGATTATGTGTGTATATATATAATTTTTTCACACCAGCTCACACATATCGATATACAATCAAACATATGCCCATATGCATACATATATAGATAGATAGATAGATAGATAGATAATGCCTCTAAAACAATATTAATATAACTGACATGATATCAGTTTCTCTCTTTAAGTGACTTTGTCTGAGACTAATGATTACTAGCCCTACTTTTATTTTTCTAATTCTTCTCTTGATCCTTGTTATTGAGTTGTGTATATCTCTAATTTCCTATCTCTGCGAACTCTTCTACTTTAGTTATACTCCTTAACTTGCTTTGCTACTTTGCCTTGCTATTACTTAGCCTCCCTCTGTCCATGCATCCCTCCCTTATCTTCTTCCCCCACTATTTCCCTCCCTCCTTATCCCTTTCTGATTAATCTATACATCTAGTTCCACTATCATAAATCTACACATCTTTTTATTCCCTTCCTTAACTTATTCCCTCCCCCCTTATTTCATTATAGATTTTGGAGGGTGTTTATACATATATGTATAAACATAGCACATGCGCACGCACACACACACACACACACACACACACACACACACACACACACTGTTCCTTATTTAACTCATTACAAATGTGAAAAAGTTTTCAGAACTATCAGACCTCTTCCCTATCTAATGCTTCTATGTGTTTTTTCTCTGCACCTCATTCATATAGCATAATTAGTTTTTATTTTTTCTAGATGATTTTACTTCTTACAGTCATATCATACTAATCTCTGCTTCAATCTTTTTTTTTTTTTTTTAAACTACCCAGTTACCAATGTCAATCTTAGCTGTATGGTTTAGATTTTATAGTTTATATAAGTCCATTTTCCATTTGATGTTGGCTCTTATATGTTAAATTTTTTATTGAGTTCAAATTTGGTTGAGACAAAATCTTGAAAATCTAATTCATTAAATGTTCATAACATCCCCATTCAATATTATGCTTCATTTTGCTGGTTATGATTTTTTTGGCTGCAGACCTAATTCTTTTGATTATTAATATAGATCTGCAGTCTTTTATTTTAGCTGCCAATAAAACCTGTAGAATTCTGATTGTAGCTACAGCCTATTTAAATTGGTTGGGTTTTTGTTGTTATTATTTGTTTGTTATACAATTTTCTCTTTGCTGTGTGAGTTTCAAGATTTAGCAATAATGTTCCTATGTGTTTTCCTTGTAGAATCTCTTTAAGATGGTGATTGGTGGATTTTTTTTTTTCCTATTTCTACTTTTCCCTTATCTTCTATCATTTCAGGACAATTTTCTTTGATTATTTCTTTTTTCTTTTTTCCTTTTTTTTTTTTTTTTTTGTTGCTGAGGCAATTAGGGTTAAGTGACTTGCCCAGGGTCACACATCTAGGAAGTGTTAAATGTCTGAGGCTAAATTTGAACTCAGGTCCTCCTGACTTCAGGGCTGGTGCTCTATCCATTGCACCTCCAAGCTGTCCCTTTCTTTGATTATTTCTTGTAGTATTGGGTCAAAGTTCTTTTCTTGGTCACAGTTTTCAGGTAGCCCAATTATTTTGTTTTCTCTTCCTGATTTGTTCTCCAGACCTATTGTTTTTCTTATAAGATGTTTCACATTCTCTTCTACTTTATCATTATTTTTGTTTTGTTTTATTTCTTGGTCTCATAGCTTCACTGGCTTCCCTTTGCCAATTCTAATTTTCAAAGAATTATTTTCTTCTTTAAGACTCTGGATCTACATTTTCAGTCATTTGGATTTCTTTTCATAATCTTTTTTTCTCTTGGATGGTTCTTATTTTTCTTGTTAGTTTTCCCTCAATCTCTCTCACTTGATTTTTGAAGTCTCTTTTGAGTTCTATAAATTCTCTTTGGGTAGGGAGACATTTAACATTACTCTTTGGGATAAAAGAGCTTTTTTTTTTTTTACTTTAAAGTCTTCCTTTGAAGATGAATTCTGGTCTTCCCTATTTCCACAGTAAGTTAGTATGTTTGGGTTCCATCTCCTTTGCCTGCCTTTTTAATAAAAAAATATTATTGTAACCACTTCTAATTCTGGGGTGAGGAGATGGTGCCTGTGGCTTCACTTCAGCTTTCCCTTTTGACCTGGAATCTCAAACCAAGAGCTCCACCCACATGCAAGTGCCTACAGCTAGCAATGTCCCTGGCCCACTGCCTCTGCACTCACCTAGTGTTCTGGTTGCTTTTCACCAGGGCATGTCTCTGTAGCACAGTTAGGACTGGCTTCCTTTTCAGCCAAAGTTCCCTCAGTCTTCTGGGTCTCAGACCCCCTCTTCCCCAACCTTTCCTCCGGGAAGTGAAAGTTCCTCCAAACCCAGCCAGCCCCAGAACTCCCTGCTTGCTAAGTTTCTGAGGAGCTGGCCTAGAGGTATTTACACTTCACACTGGTTAAAGAGCAGTCCTGGGGTCTTTTCTTATGATATTCTTGGGTTGTCCTAGAAGGGCCCCTTTCTACCCCAAGTCTTATTTATTTTTCTTTTTTTTTGAGGCTGGGTTAAGTGACTTGCCCAGGGTCACACAGCTAGGAAGTATCAAGTGTCTGAGACCAGATTTGAACTCAGGTCCTCCTGAATTCAAGACTGGTGCTCTATCCACTGTGCCACCTAGCCGCCCCTTAATATTGTTGTTTAAACAATATTCTCTTGGGTTCTGCTCACTTCTAACCCATTAAGACAATGAAACATCAAAAAAAGAAAAATCCAAACAATGAATCAGAGACTTTTACTATCCATCCAATGAAAGCCAGAGTGATTTGGGTTTTAGGTAGCTCCATTTAAAACACAATGGGCTTTTAAAAGCCTGTCTTTTTAGAATTATATTTCAAGAAATCAAAAATGAAAACCACTCAGGACAGAAAGTAAATTGTCTCAACATTTGGGAAAAAAAAAAGAAAAGAAAAGTGATAATAAAAAAATGAAGAAGAAATAGCAGCAGTTCTCAACTTCTGCTTAAATTGGCAGGTGGGGTCCCCAGAGGAAAGATAACATGATGAACACAGTTAATAAAAATATTTTCCCAAGAACCTAGCTAACTCTTTCCCACAAATACAACTTCTATGGAAGGAGTAATAAGCTTAAAGTTATACTAGTATAATTGTAGAGAGGCACAAGTTTAAGTAATATGTGTGACAGAGTTTAACTTACAGTACCTGCTTGGGAAATTCTCTCTGTGTAGAGATGTCATGCAAAATCCTCCTTTGCTCTTTAGGGCTACTGATTTCACCAGTGTGATGACTTGAAAATGAACTGGATCTGAGTGGGACAGAGCTGTGCAAAGTTATTAGCCTCAGAGCTCTCCTCCAGAATCCCCTGTGAAGAAAGGGATACTTGGAACATTTTGTCCAGATCCCAGTCAGACTGTATGAATTAAGGAAGTTATGAAAAAGTTTTCATCATGATTTAGCTATTCTCAGCAAGAGAATGATCAAAGACAATAAAAAATGCTATCCACCTCCAAAGAAAGAACTTCTGGAGTCTAAATGCAGATCAAAGCATACTTTTTTCTTTTAGCTTTCTTTTCTTTCTTTTTTGTGTTTTCTTTCACAACATGACTAATATAGAAATATATTTTGCATGATTGTACATGTACAACATATCAAGTTGCTCATTGTCTCAATGAGGAGAGAAGGAAAGAATTTGAAACTTAAAAAATTTTTTAAATGAATGTCAAAAAATGGTTTTTATATGTAATTTGAAAAAATGAATTTTTTAAAAGAGTTTTTAACCTAGGATAGTTTCCTCATTTGTGAGTGAAAACTCAGTTAAGCCTAAATTCTAAATCTCCATGGAGAGAACGCCACTTGGTCTAGAAAGCTTTGTACAAACCAGGTTTTCATCTGAAGCAAGAGTCTGACTTAATTTAGCTTTTTTTTCCTTTTCTTTGTGTTTGTGACCTAAGGAAGGCCCTCTGAACACCAAGTAGGCTTTGAGTAAGTAAGCAGTAATCTTTGGAAAATATTGTGAAATGGTTGTTGCTTGTTGAATCTCCAAAAATTTTGCACTGGGGGGATAATTATGATTTTTATTTATATGTGTGAGATCACGACATATTAATGGTTTTGAGACTCTTTCCTATATGGCATTGATCATTAGCAATCCTGAAGGATTGTTTTAGATTGGGGATTTATAGAACATGCTTAAAATGCCTCTCGGCCTATTTGCTAGGATTGGAAAAATTCTCAGTGAATGGGAATTTTTTTTTACATGCCTAGATCACTAAGATGGGCATCACACATGGAAATTGCTGGGGAACTACTTCTAAGAGACTGGAAAACTGGCTCATTCATGGACATTTTCTGTTGACTCATTACTTTGATAGAAGAATCCTTTTTCTGTTGGTTCCAAACCAGAACTTTCTGTATTTTAAAACTTCATGAAAACATCATAGGGACTTTTCCTGCATTTATATGTGAAGATATCCTTCACTTATGGCCAGCTATACCATACAATACCATGTAATAAGCAAGGAGGGCCTGAGGACCTCCCCTTCTCCCCATTCCCATTAGGCCAAGCGATTCCCAAAATGAATTTTTGTTGAGAAATGAGGTCTCTAGGTCGGTGTCTTAGGTATGGTAAAAGAATTTGTAGACCCAGTCTCCAAGTTAAATGGGCTTATACTGACAATAGCAAGCTGGATTCCCTAAAGGATTTAGCAAGGAATTGAGGGAAAGGAGATAGATTTATACAAAGTTGGATCAGAGCTTCATGTTTCTTATTTGCTAATTTTATGGCTTATAAGTAGGTTTGAGGGGTGGTCTGTTCACTATTGTCTCAGGAACCTGGTCATTACTGACCAACAGATGAAATTTGACAATCAGTAATGTTTGTAGGACTTTTCTAAGGCCAGAAGACTTACAATCATTGACAGATTGTTAGTACAAGAGTACTCTCAGATCTGGGGGCTTCAGGATTATTAATATATCTAAGGGAAGAAATATTTTATTCCTAAGCCAGAGGACTTTTATAATCATTGACAGACAAGAATACTTCTTAGGTCAAAAGACTTCAGGATTATCTAAGGGAAGAAATATTATTACATTCCTAGGCCAGAGGACTTTTACAGTCATTGACAGACAAGAGCACTCTTAGGTCAAAAGAGCTTCAGAATCACTGCTGTCTCTCCTATATTACTTTGCTTTTTCATGTATACTTTTTCATTAAATGTAGGGGGTGAGCAATAGAATCGGCATATTTAAAAATCCAGGCTGATTGTTGCCCTTAGACCAGCAGCAACATCTTAACGAGCATCAATCTGGACCATGAGCTGGAAACCCATACTGCCAGTTTGGACATCAATTTCAAGAGACTAATGTGTCTGGACCTGCTCACTAGAGGATTTCAGTATCAGCCTGAATCCTGATCATGGATGAGGAGTGAAGGGGTAGAACTCTCGAAGATGGCCAAACAGGAGTCTGTTTATTCAAAATTTCCTCAGCCTTGTATACCCTAATACATATATATAACTATAGCACATTATGCATGCACTAATTGTATACTGCTCATGTGGGACCACATAAACAACTTGCTATTGTGTGCAGATATCTCCTTGCCACTTTAGTGTAACTGTGCTTTAATTACAACACTTGTGTCATGCCCCTCAACTTCTCAGGAAGTCTGGGATGCTCCACCAGACAAAGGGATACCTCTCTCAGAGTTCCCCACTATCTAAGACCCTCTACACTGAGAGCCTATTGTCTTCATAGAGACCAAGGGAAGATTATAAGGGGAGATTATGTCCCTGAAGCTGTTGAGAGGAAATGTTTGTACATTTATTTTTATTATATCTTTGAAGTAAATATTTCTTCAAGATAAAAGTTAATCTGGTGTTAAATGAAAATAAAAATTTTCAATTATCAAGAATTTAATTTTTTTTTCTCTTTTCCATCTTTCCTTCACATTTACCCCTCAGGTAAAAAAAAAAATACACAAGCAAAATGAAACAAGAGTGATAGGTTCTGAGCCACTAAAATGGGAAAATACAATTGATATGAATTTGAACCAAAGCCAGAAAAGAGAGAATTTCCAATCCCTTCAGGGTATTGAAGAACTCTATAGGTGTAAAACATAGTATGCTTGACCCTAGTTAGTGTGGCCATGTTACACTTTGACCAAAGTTCTGGGGTTCTTGAATGCTGTTTCCCTTCATGTTATTTTTGTCTTTGGTCTAGTTTTGTTCATTGTACTCTACATCAATTTACATAATGTTTTCCTATGTTTATTTCATTACATTCATATACCAAAATTTATTCAGCTATTTTCTAATTGCTGGGGAAATATTTTCTACTTTAAAAATTAAAATTTTCAGTTCTCAAGCATTGATTTTTTTTCTCCTTCCCATCTTTCCTCTACCCCCATCCCTCAGGTAAAAAACAAACAAATAATATCACCATAATGAATAAGCATGGGAAACAAATTTCCATATTGGCCATGCCCCAAATGTATGTCACATTTTGCATATTAGTTCATAATTTCCTAGGAGGGGAACAGCATTTTTCCTTTTCAGTACTTTGGAATTTAATAATCATTGTAATTGCATCTTAAGTCTTTCACTATTATTAGCTTCATAATGTTAATGTTATAGTATTTGTTTGCCTGATTCTGCTCATTGCATTTTGTTTCAGTTCATTTATGTCATTACAATTTTTTTTGAATTTTTCTCTTTTTAAATTTCTTACAGCACATAATGATTCCTTCAAATGTATACACCATATTTGTTCTGCCATTTCTCAAATAGTGGGCACTCTCCTGAATTTCCAATTCTTATGCTACCACTAAAAAGACTGCTCCCTCTTTCTTGGATCTCTTTGGGGTCCAAAGTATAAAATAGCATAATTATATATATACATGCATATATACATATATATAGTATATTTATAATAAATATATATAATATAGTATATAGTATAATATAAAATAGTATAAAAGTATAAAATACCAAGTAGTAAGTAGTATTTTATACACATTTTAGTAACTTTGTGAATATAATTCCAAATTGCTTTCCAAAATGGCTGTACCATCGGTTCACAGCTCTGTCAACAATACATCAGTGTATCTGTTTCTCCATAGTCCCTCCAACATTTGTTATTGTCCTCTTTTATCAACTTTGCTAAATCTGATTAGTATGAGATAGAACTTCAGAGCTGCTTTAATGTTGCATTTTTCTAATTACTAATTTGGATCATTTTTTCAAATGGTTATAGCTAGCTTAAATTTCTTCCCTTGAGAATTGCCTATTTATAGCCTTTTAACTTATCAATTAGATAATGACTCTTATTCTTTTACAGTTATCTTTTCCACAGCAAGGCAAAATGGGTGTGATACATCTCTTTTCTTCCAATCTGGAAAACCCAACTAAATTTTTTTTGCCCTTCTTTCTTACCAGAGAAGAAATCTGAATTATTAAGGTATTAAAAGATAAAATATAAATAAAATATAAATATATTTTATGCATTTCTGAGTTTTTAAACTTCTCCTGTGTCATCTGCTGGCCTTTGTCATTTGTGTCTTCTGCAATACTCTCCCCAAATTCCCATTTAATTTTTATACTGACCTGCAATATGTCAAAATTTCAATGGGGAAAATTGTGATGTGGAAAAGATAATTGTAGATTTGAATTAATTTCTTTATATGCCTTAGAAATAAGACCTGTCAAAGTATTAGGAGACACCCTGTTTTCCAGAACTAGGAGCCAGCAACCAAACCATGCCCTGGTTGGCATAACAATAATCCTTTGTACTCATCCCTGGGATGATCTTGTTGAGGTTCAAAGGAGACCCCAAAAAGGTTGGGGTCCAAACCATTGTCATGAGGTGTCTCAAAAGAATTTGCAGTCTCAGACCCATGTCCAAGTCAAGAGGCAATGTTTATTATAATTGTGATGCCAGTTGAAGCGGGCTAAGTTCCAAAAGGAATCCAGGAGTAAGAAGATAAATGTATAGGAGAAAGTTAAATAGAGCAGGTTCTTCAGGTGTTACTGATTTGCTAATTTTATGACTCACAAGTAGGTTTGAGAAGTGGTCTGATCATTATTGTCTCTGGAGCTTTGTTAGATCAATAGATTGTTTATCAGACTGTCAGCTATGTTTGTAGAAGTGTAGCATTCCTAAAGCCAGAAGACCTCAGGGTTATTGCCACATTTCCCCTAGAAGCTGTGCCCAATCAATCTCAGCCACAGCAAAATTTCAGAATTGTTTAAGCCCTGTTTGAATCAAACTTGTCTCATTTTTGTTACCCTTCATTCTCAGGCCTGCAGATCACTGTGTAGCCTTGGGTATAAATACTGAGGTCTGCCTATGTCACTCTCCACTCGCCCACTAGGGCCAAGTCCTTTGCCCATGTGTTGCTGCTTGCAAAATTTCCCTCATTTTGAACTTAAAATTCTGTTTGATTCCTGACTCTCTTGTCTCTAGACTGCTCTGTTCAGTTCTGGTTATCTACAGGTTAGAGGTTGGTTTCATCTGGTTGGCAGACCTTTATCAGAACAACCTGCTGCAAAGGTTTTTCCTTTTCCCCCAAATTAACTATTTCCCTTCTAATCTTATTGTATGATCCCTTTTACATTTCAAAATTTTCTTTTATTCTCTTCTTTTTGTTCCCGGCTCCCTCTTCACAAAGAGGAGCTGCAAAGAAAGGGAGCAGGATCACTGCTTTATGCTTGATTTAAATAACTTCTACTTCCCCATCCTTTTTCTCTTCCCTCACCCGGATCCAATCATAAGTTCTTAGCTTTTCTTTCTTTCCCTCTTCAATTTCTCTGTTGAGTTTAGGGTTTGTTTTGCTTATAATTAATCCCTTCCTAGATCTGCTTTCCCTCCTATTTCTCCTTTTCCTTTCTCCCATTTTCCTCCATATAAAATGTGTTTTTCTCTCCTTTGATCAGTTCAGATTAACAGTGAGATTCAAGTAGCACCTGACCTGTCCACCCTTTCCTTGTACCTTTTACTAGATTATGTGACATAAGCTCTGCCATTTTTCTCTTTTCTTTACTTATGTTCTTCCTTTTCTTCTTTTAAAACCAATAATAAAAATACAACAAAAATCACTCCCAGGCCCTCCACTTTATTTGTTTCCTTTCTGGATCTCTGCTCTCCACTTTTTTTTTTTTTTTTTTTTCCTGAGGCAATTGGAGTTAAGTTACTTGCCCAGAACAGCTGGAAGTGTTAAGTGTTAAGTGTCTGACTTCAGGGCTGATACTCTATCTACTACACCAACTAGCTGCCACTTTATAGTGAGAGAAATAGATATCATACAGTTGTGTTAATAATTAATTATTAATTTGTGATCTGCCCTTTTTGTTTTGTTTTTGTGAAGGTCCAATTCCTGAAAAGGTTAGTTAGCCTGTGAAGGTCATAGCTAAGTGATGGGATAGCTCTTATCTCCCAAGACACAAGTTCTGTTAACTAAGTGGGAACTCACTGGACTGGGAAAACTAATTTCTGCTTAGAGTATAAAAAGAATCCAGTCTAGGCCCGCCTTTGCTTAGGGGAAGAACCCTTTGTCCTTAATCCCTTTGTTAGAGTTTAGGGCAATCTAGTTTATGAAGGAGAAAACAAGCAGGAGAGACCCAGATGGAAATAGCTTTTCCTGTCCAGATGCCTTCAGACTGCTGAATCTTATGATCAACTGAGCCCTCAGCAAAAGGAACTGAACGTTTTTAGTTCATCTCCTCAGTAAATGCCCACTATTCTGAGTTGAGTTTCATTTGCCAAGGGAGTTCCCTTTCAAAAGGCATTTAAGATGATTCAGAGCCTCTCTTTCTATCTTTTGTTTACTTAGAGAAACCACTGGTTGTGAGTTTATTGATTGCCAGCTAATAGCCTAACTAATAAATGGATTATTAATTACCTAGAAATCTCTTGGGATTTTCTTTCAGCTGGCCAAATCTTATATGATCCTAACTGTGGTTCTCCAGTACTTAAACTTTTTCTATCTTGTCATTTACACAAATGTTATTTTTTGACCCCAAAGTGTTAGATTTTGGCTGTAATGTTATTGGGAGTTTCATTTTGTTGTATTGTTTAGTAGGCAACTGATGAATTCTTTCTACTATCACTTTACCTTTCTACTATTGCTTTACTAAAAAGAGCTATATAATTTTCTTTCATGATTTCTTGAAATATAATATCCAGTTGCTATTTTTGGTAATGATTTTTAGGTAGCTTAATAATTCTTGTCTCTTTGATGGTTTCCAAGTTAGTTTTTTTTTTTTTTTTATATGAGATTCTTTAAAACTCTCTTGTGTTAATCTTTTTGACTTCATTTTAGTATTTCCTTTTGTATCATGGAGTGATTAACTTCTATTTGGTCCATTCTATTTTTCAGTAATCATTTACTTGTTTAGGCTTTATCTTTTGGTTAAAGTGTTAATTCTCTTTCCAAATTTCTCTTCCATAATTCTTATTTCTTTTCTAATTCTTTTTTCTGTATAGAAAATTTTACTTATAACATAAATTTTAACTTAAAAAAATTATCATGCCATTTTTAATTGATCTGGGGAGTATAGGTATAATTTTCTTTTAAAGGCTTTGTTGTAGGCATTTTATAGTTATCTTCTGGGTTTGCCTTGGACATCCCTGACATTATAATAGTTTTGTATCTTTTTGTTTTTGTGCTTTGTTTATATCTAGTTATTTGTTCTAAGCATTTGATTTTGCTGCCCTAGCTGAGAATTCTGAGAACTAAGTATGTGATTCTGGCCCTTTAGGAGACCCTAATTTAGTGTTTTGCATGGGCATTCAGTCTATGATTTGTTCTGAATGACCTCATGTTCAATACTCTGGGTACTACTGGATTGGAAGATAGACTGGGTACTAGATCAGCTCTGGGCACTCTGTAAGGCTGGCTTAGCTCAGAACTCTAGGCACTGAGTCCCTGGGACTCAGGTTCCTCCGGGAATCCTTGTGCTGATAGTATGAACCCAGGACAGGGTCTGTGGTCAAGGCTATCATAGCATACAAAGCACTGGCTCTGGAGTCAGCAGGAACGGAGTTCAAATCCTGCCTCAGATACTTACTAGCTACATGACTCTGAGCAAATTGCTTAATCTTGCCTGTCTCACTTTCTTTACCTATAAAATGAGCTGGAAAAGGAAATGGCAAACTGCTCCAGTGTCTTTGCCAAGAAAAACCCCAAATGTTCTGCAACAACTGAATTACAATAACACAAAAGCTCTGGGTATCCCTATACTGCTGCCCTAACTCAGGGTCTAGGAACTAAGTCTATGGTTTGAATTTGTGGTCTTGGGTAAAATAAATGATCCATGATAGTTTCTCTTTTGGTTTCCCAATCGTTACTCAGTCTTGCATTCTTCTGGAGTAGATGTGAGGGTGGGGGTACACTGTATTGCTTCCTCCTACTCTGACTTTCTTGGCCTATTTGCTTTGTTTGATTTCTCAATCCCTGAAATAGATCCAGAGAAGTTTGACTTTGATGGTTCTCTGGTGCCTGAAGAATGGAAAGACGAGTTGAGGGAAAAAGTTGGTGTGAGATCCAAAAGTTTTCTTTCTTTCTTTTTTGTTCTTTTGGCAAGGTAATTGGTATTAAATAACTCACACAAGTCACATAGCTAAATAAGTGTTAAGTGTCAGAGACTGCATTTGAAATCAGTCAGTAGTATCCTGACTTCCAGGATAATGCTCTATACACTGTGCCATCTAGCTGCCACTCAAAAATGTTTTTTTATTGCAAGATTAGGACTTGAGGAGCAGCTCGTAACCTCATTAATTACTGATTTTTTTGAGTGCAGTCATGGAAGATTCCCCTATCTCTAATAGAAGATCTCAGAAATCATTGAAAGAACTGCAGGCTAATAGAATGATCAAAGAGTTCAGTTGTCAGTCCATGTGGACCTATAGTAGTCCTCACTTAAATCCAATTCAAGACATTACACTCATGATATTATTAGAACTCTTCAAGAATGAAGAACTACTATCACACATCACTAGCACCACCACCTATAGTAGTAGTAAGATAGAAGCCTACAAAGATCTGAATATACATAAATTAAATAAGGACTTTGAATAAGAGAATTAACATGAACTTGTACCCTATAACAAGAGTTCAATGCTTGCTAAGCATTCATTAGTTCTGAGTTTTGAATTTATGTCATGGATATGATCAGAATGCAGTGCTTTCCTTCAGTTAATTCCTATTTATCTTACATATAACTTGCTATGTATTTATTGGTTTGAGTGTTGTCTCCCCTATTAGATTGTAATCTTTTTAAGGGAATTATTTTTTTTTTTCCTATTTTGTATGTAGCTCTGTGCATTAATGCAGTGACTGGTACATAGCAGGTGCTTAATAAATTCTGATAAATTAAGATTCTGATGTCAGAAAAAGACAATGAAAAGAAAGCATCTGCCCAGCTTTCTTTTCTTTCTTTTTTTTTTTTTAAACAATTTGAGTTTATAGCTCAAGAATAATCTCAGACACATCCTACCACTTTCCTTTCCCTTAAAAAAAAAATAATGAATTTAAATACTGTTATCTGCTGCCCTTGTGATTTTCAGAATCCAGACACCAGTACCTAGAATTGTTATCTCTTCTTGGGAACGGATGATGATGATACAAGGAGACTGAGAGCCCTTTCACCCAAGCATGATCCTTAACAAAATACTAAAAAGGAAAAAAAGGATTTCCAAATACAGCAGCACACAAAAATTCTGTGAATCTCCATTTTATGCCATTTGCTTTTTTGTTTTTAAAGGATGTCATATATTCTATAGGTCACTTTCAAAAATGTTCTATTTGTCCATGTGTCCTTTTGAATTTCCTTATATCTTTTATACTGCACATTAAAAAATGTTCCCATGATCCTTTTTTTTTTTTTTGAGGCTCATCACTTTTGCTATCCAGACCCAAAATTCTCCTCTAATAAAAGCTGAAAAAAAAAAGAAAAAAGAATAGTGAGCAAATAGAAGATCTGTATGATAAAATAGAACTAGCATTGCTGTAGAGAAGAAGAAACTTAGTGTCTCCAAAACTTTATTGTCTTCAAAGAATATTGAAGCAGTTCATTAAGAAAAATAGAGATCCTCGGGGATAGTTGTCTTCTGAAGGTTTTCTAATAAACATAGTCAGCCAAAATAAATCTGGAGAGTGACCATGTCAAAAAATACATGTCTCTGTACCTTTGTCCATCACTTTTCTGTCAGGAGGTTAGTAAAATGCTTCTCTATAGATCCTGAGGGAGATATGATAGATCATTGCATTGATTAGAGATTTTAAATCAAAATTATTTTTCTTTACACTGTTTCTGCTCTTATGTAAATTGGCCTGATTCTACTCCTTTCATTCTTTATCATGTTAGACTATCCAGGATTTTCTGAAATCATCTTTTTCATCATTTCTTTTATTGTTTGTTTGTTTTGGAGGCAATTGGGGTTAAGAGACTTGCCCAGGGTCACGCAGGTAGTGTTAAGTGTCTGAGGTGGATCTGATCTCAGGTCCACTGTGCCATCTAGCTGCATCTTTTTCATCATTTCTTATGATACAGTAATATTTCATTTCATTTCTTCATGGACTACAATTAGTTCATTCCTCAACTCTCATCTATGGCACCCATTCAGATTCTTTCTCTCTTTCTCTCTTCATCTCTCCCCCTGCCCCAATTTATTGCCCTCTTCAAGATCAAGATTTTTTGCTTGGAACTATTCCTGATATTATTCTTCCTCTTGCCTACTCCTTCATATTCACTGCTTATTTCCATGTTGAATTTGATATATTTTTAATACAAAATTATGTGTGTTTAAGTTTCTTTGTCCATTTGAAATAGGTTTATCTGATGCTCACTTCCATCCCATCCCCTCCATGTTTGTTTACTCTTTTCATATACTCCTTAATAAAGAGAAGTTGTAAGTCTCTCTTTCTCCTTCCTACTCTAGCATACTTGTACTTTCCCACTCTTTTCTTTTTTCCCTTTTTCAACCTTCAGAAATCAATTAACCCCCAGGATCTCATTTTTCTTAATGAACTCCTTCAATATCCTTAGAATACAATAAAGTTTTGGAGATACTAGTTTCTACTTCCCCACAACAATGCTAGTTTTATTTTATCATACAGATATTTCTATTTATTCATACAATCTATCTTTCTAGTTTTCTCTTGTGTTTGCATTTCAGAGTTGTTTCTCAACTTTGGTCTTTTTTATTAGAAATGCTTGAAAATTCTCTATTCCATTAAAAGATCATTTACCGTCTTTGTTCTAGCTTTTCATTGAAGTTTTTTTGGTTGTAAATCAGTTGTTGTTCCTTCTTTGTTTCAAAGAGGACCAATGACATCATAGGGTGATGCCTTGACTTGTTCATAAATTGGGTTGAAGTGAGGCAGAGTTTTGCAAAAAAAAAATCAGCTTCACTTTCTCTTTCAGAGTCATTAAATTCAGTGCCAGAACAAAAATCAAGATGACTAGTCATGGCTTGGGATGCAGTAAATGACCTTGTCATCTTTGATCTGTAAATATGAGTATCAAACACAAAGAGCTCACTCATATTGACTTAGAAAACCACAAGCATTATCCATAACTACCATATCCACAACCACCATAGCATTATCCATGTTACGTTGTATTTTTATTGATTCTGTCTGATTATGGCCCCACTTGGGAGTTTTTCTGCCAGCCAGCTTGTGAGACTATTTCTTATGCCTTGTAAAATAGTTCATCATGAGATCTTACCTTGTTTGAGAAAATTCTTGTTACCAAAGTCCTTGGCAATGTCAAATAGTTGCATCAGCAACCAATATAATTTCATTAGTGGCAATGACATTTAAAAAGTTGCATAAACATATGCTTTGCCATACCCTAACGACCAGGAGTCTCTTCCATGTAATTTGTAGTTGAAGCCTTCTGTAAGTGTTTTCTATTGCATTACATTGTGAACTCCTTGAAATCAAGGACTGTCTCACTTTTTTCTTTGCATTTATTTTTCAGTCATTTCAATGGGATATTTTTGGCAAAGATACTGGAGTGGTTAGATGACTTATGGAGGCTCACCTATTTCATAAGTGTCTAAAGCCAGATTTGAACTCAGGAAGTTGGGTCTTCTTCACTTCAAGCTCTATCCACTTCAATATCTAGCTGCCTCTTCTTTTTTTATACCTAGCACTTAGTACAGTGCTTTGTATGTAGTAAAGGCTCAATAAATGGCTTATTCATTCATTCATTTATAATAGATGCTGATTATAGTTCCTTGAGACTTGAACTATTTTTTTTTGAATGCTTTCACATTTTGGCTTTCATATTCCTCAGACTTTTCACCCTTTTAGCATGATTTTCAGGGAGTCCAGCGATTTTAAAATTATTTCTCTTTGAACTCTTTTCTAGATTAGTTGTTTTAGGTCAAGAATTTCAATGGAATTAATGGAAAAAAAAATGCTAGTGAAGATGGCCTAGCTGTGCCAGACCTAAAACTATTTTATAAAGCAGCAGTCATCAAAACTATTTGGTACTAACTAAGAAATAGAGTAGTTGATCTGTGGAAGAAGTTAGGTTTACAGGACAAAATAGTCAATAATTATAGCAATCTAGTGTTTCACAAATCCAAAGACTACAACTTTTGGGATAAGAACTCACTATTTGACAAAAACTGCTGGGAAAATTGGAAACTAATATGGCAGAAACTAGGAATTGACACCATATACCAAGATAAGGTCAAAATGGGTCCATGATTTAGACATAAGGACTGATATTATAAGCAAATTAGAAAAAATATAGGATATTTTACCCCTCAGATCTGTGAAGAAGGAAGGAATTTGTGACCAGATTAGTTGTTTTTTGTTTTGTTTTGTTTTGAGGCTGGGGTTAAGTGACTTGCCCAGGGTCACACAGCTAGGAAGTGTTAAGTGTCTGAGACCAGATTTGAACTTGGGTCCTCCTGAGTTCAGGGCTGGAGCTCTTTCCACTTCGCCACCTAGGTGCTCCAAAATTAGTTATTTTAACATCATATTTGATATTTAAATTTTTTTTCTCAATATTTCTTGATATTTCATGGAGTTACTTACTTCCATTTTGTGCATTCTAATTTTTCTAGGAGTCCATTTATGAGTAAAGCTTACCACATTTGGTTCTAAGATATTTATACTTTTTCAGTTTTGTCTTTCAGAATTTTTGTTTCCTTTTTTCTCTTGCTTCATTTCTTTTTTTTTTGCTTCATTTCTTTAGGCATTTATGTAGTCCTTGTGAAAAGTCCATTTCTCCCCTTTAAGTGTGTGCTTATAGTTGCTACAGAATTACTAACTCCTTCTTTTTGGAGATCTCCCTGCAATGGAGTTTGGGCAATGAGCCCAGCTCTTATAGGAGGGTACAGAATGTTCAGCCAATACAATCCCCAAATGGATTTTAGAGCATGTGTGAACAATTTAACTTTCATTAGCTAATCATGAGATAAAGTGGAAGTATTCTGACTAGCTGTGTAGCCAGAAATTAGGTGCATTCAAAAGGCCCTGGTTATCTTAACTGGACTCTGCTTAAAGAGTGTGGCCACCAGCAAAATTTCAGAGTTTTTCTTCTGTTAATTTTCCTCACTGAATTATCTTAAAATTTTTAAAAAAATAACTCAATACAATTGCCTTCTTTTTATTTTATTTTATGAATTTAAAAGACACCTAAGAAGGGGTCCATTGGCTTCTGCCAACTACCAAAGGGTCTGTTCTTCTTCCTTTTTTTAATTAAAGCTTTTCACTTACAAAAGATATGCATGGGTTATTTTTCTTTCTTTCTTTCTTTCTTTCTTTCTTTCTTTCTTTCTTTCTTTCTTTCTTTCTTTCTTTCTTTCTTTCTTTCTTTCTTTCTTTCTTTCTTTCTTTCTTTCTTTTTTTTAAAGCTTTTTATTTTCAAAACATATGCACAGATAATTTGACAACATTGACCTTTGCATAGCCTTGTGTGTCAGATTTTCTCCTCTTGCCACCACCCCCTCCCCTAGATGGCAAGTAATCCAATATATGTTAAACATGTTAAAATATATGTTAAATCCAATATGTATAAATATACTTATACAATTAATTCTCTTGCTGCACAAGATTAAAAAAAAAAAAAAGAAAGTAAATGAGTAAGAAAACAAAATGCAAGTGAACAACAACAATGTTATGTTATGATTCATATTCAGTTCTCACAGTCCTCTCTCTGAGTGTAGATGTCTCTTTTCATCACAAGATCTTTAGAACTGGTATCAGTCACCTCATTGTTGCAAAGAGTCACGTTCATCAGAATTGATTGTCATATAATATTGTTGCCATGTATAATGATCTCCTGGTTCTGCGCATTTCACTCAGCACCAGTTCATGGAAGTCTCTCCAGGCCTTTCTGAAATCATCCTGCTGATCATTTCTTATAAAACAATAATCTTCCATAGCATTCATAGACCGGGACTTATTCAGCCATTCTACAACTGATGGGCATCCACTTAGTTTCCAGTTTCTGGCCACTACAAAGTGGGCTGCCACAAACATTTTTGCACATGTGGATCCCCTTCCTTCCTTTAAGATCTCTTTGGGATGTAAGCCCAGTAGTAACACTGCTGGATCAAAGGGTATGCACAGTTTGATTACTTTTTAAGCATACTTCCAAATTGCTCTCCAGAATGGCTGGATCCATTCACAATTCCACTGATTTTCTTATGTAAGGCTCAGAAAAAGGGAAGAAAATTCTGAGGTTTGCATAGATGAATTTATGATTTAATTATTTAAAACAGCAAATATACTCTGGATCTACCTACAATTAATCTAGTTAGAGAAATCTAAATTAGGCACTATATCTGGAATCAAGAAGATCTGAGTTCAAATGAGGCCTCTGATAATACCAAACTGAAGTTCTACCGAATCATTGTTTTGACTTTATTGTTGTATGCCTGTGAAACCTAGACAGTCTACCAGCACCATACCAGGAAACTGAATTGCTTCCATTTGAATTGTCTTAGAAAGATTCTGAGATCACCTGGTAGGATAAGATACCAGACACTGAGGTCCTTTCTTGAACTAAATGTCAAGTGTTTCTAGTTCTACTTTAGAGAGCACAACTCGTTTGGGGTGGCCACATTGTTTGAATACCAAATGTACTTGCCAAAGAAATTATTTTATAGAGAAATCACACAGGGCAAGTGCTCACAAGGTGATCAGAAAAAGTGATGCAAGGATACCTTCAAGGACTCTCTTAAGAATTTTAGAATTGATTGTATAGCATGGGAAACACTGACACAGGACCACCCAGCATGGTGTGTCCTCAACAGAAAAGGTGCAAAGCAAAAATGAATTAGCTTAGAAAAAATGTAAGATGGGCAAAGTTAGAGAGGCCATCTCAAATGTTCATAGGGACTATTTGTGTCTGACCTGTGGCAGAGATTGATCTGATCAATCACAGTCAGACACACTGTAACTCAACTCTAACATAATGATATCATTTTGGTCCTCTTTGAGAACCAAGTACAATAATCAACCAATTGATTTCTATCTGCTTTAGTTTTTTAATCTGTAAAATAGGGATAATAATATCATCTACCTCCCTAGCTTGTTTTAAGAATAAAATGAGATAATATTTGTAAAATGCTTTGTGAAACATTATATAAAGACTAATTATTATTTATGTGAGGAAAACTTGCAAGTTTGGATATAGTAAAAAGAAACCATTGCTCAATTACTAGCTTTAATATTGAAACTTCAGTAAGCATGTACAAAGAATATACTTCCATTTCTAGGATGGAGTATTACCATGTCTGGCAGGGTATTTGGTCCCTTCTGTTTCCTTTCCTATCTCCTATTTCATCTCATAACCTCTGAGAGGCAATAAGAAGGAACTAGTAAGATTGTTAAGTTGGGAATACATGATTCCCAGTGACAAAGCTTTAGTTAAGGAAAAGCAGCCAAAAAGAAGGTTTTCACAACCTAGGTATCTCATGATCATGGACCAACAGTTTGGTAATCTCTGACCAAGATGCAGTCCACTCATGAATTTTTGTACAGACTTAATTCCTTTACCCATGACTGCCCAATATCCTTTGCCTATGACTGCTGGGAGAGTCATAGAAAACTGTCTTTCCTCTCTTTTGATTTAGCCACAAAAATGGATTCTGTACCTGTGTGGCAACACAGACTGGATCCTTTTTTAAAGTCTGTCAATTTTGAAGTATTACCTAGAACTTAAAAAAAAAAAATCTAGCTTGGGAATGCCCATGTACTCTGTTTTTTGATTCAGTCCCTGGAAGGAGATTTTATTAGAAACATATCTCATTTTGGTGAGATTTGTGTACTCTAATTTTAGGAGTGTGAACCCACTTGAAACTAGAACCCAGATGCAACTTGAACCCATTCAAGAGCAACTGGACTTGAGAGTGTGAATTAAGAAGTAGCCCAAAAGATGTATGGCACTATGGGACTGTAGTATTTCATTATATTCATAGATTGGGCTTGTTAATTATCCAATTATTTGGTTTTTACTTTATTTATAATTTTTTCACTATTATATATAGTTCTGCTAGGATTTGTTTTTCATACAGACTTTTTTTTTTCTTTTTTTTTTTTTTTTTCTGTCAATAACCACTTCGATTCTGGGAATGCTGATCAAAGGATAATCATATTTGGGTGAGAAGGTAGGGAGACAGCAATTCCCTTTAGTCTAGAGCTGTGATTTCATTAATGATGGCAACTCCTAAAGAGGAAACTCTCTATTTTTGCAGAATTGAAAGAGTCCTACAATTAGAAAGTAGCCTGGAGGACTGAGAACTGAAGTGATTCTCTCAGGATCAATATGTATTGATTCCAGTCAACATATATCAGTGGCAGACCTTGAACCTGTTATGCAACAGTGGCTCTTTATTTCATTAATGTATCACTATTTGCTTACCAGTTCTTCTATTGCTGGATATTTAGGTTGTTTTCAGTTTGGAAACAATTACAAATAATGCTACTATGTTCATACACATGGAAAACAGGCAGAGCCCAGAGTTGAAAAAGGAGAATGGGTTAAATTGTCTTTGGGAAATTGGAGAAGGAAAAAGAATAAACATTTATGTAGCATCTTCTGTATGCCAGACACTGTGTTGAGCACTTTTTAACTCATTTGATTTTCATAATCCTGCGAGTTAGGTGCTATCATCTTTATTTTACAGTTGAGGAAACTGAGACAGAGTTCAAGCAACTTGTCCAGAGTCACGAAACTAATGACGAGTCTCAGATTGATTTAATTGAGGGCTTCCTGGCTCCAGGCTCAGCACTCTATCCACTATTCCATCAGCTATCTTTGCAGCAAAAAATACAAAGCATTTTTATTGATTCCAAGCTTCCCATAGTAAGAAAGGTCCATCTTTTTAACACAGATATTGTACAAGTATTGCGGTATATCAGTGAGACTTGGAACACCACTGACTCTGAAGAACTAAAGAGGAGGATAGATAGAGGAATGGTGGGAGTGACCAGGCTACAATATATAACTAAGAAGGAACTCTGAGGAACCATATGCTATGTTACTTCTCTCTGGGATTACCTCTAACATTTCTTCTAGGTTTAATTTATGAACCTTTGACACTATATTTTATGTCAACCTACTGTTTATCATCATATTTGACTTATGCATATTGTTAATAGTTTGTAAGTTTGGTTAGGTCAATAGAATATAGCTGTTCTCATAGAAGAAACAGGTGTCAATACAAGAAACCAATGTTAATCAAAGATCAAGAGCTCAAATCATGGTATCTTATAAAAAAAATTTGGTTAATGCATTCAAATTGACTCTGTTTTATCTTCTTGGCAAACATCTCTTGAAGAAGACCCTAGAATGGTCTACATTTTACAGAAAAGGGACAAAAGTGAAATGTAATTGTAATAGTTGGATGGCTATAGGAATGAGGTGGGAGAAGAGTTGTGAGTTATATAAAGGTTGTGAATATTTGGAAGGACTGTGTCATGATGTGAAAGACTGGAAGATTAGAAAAGATCTGGCTAAACTTCTGTTCAGGGAACTGGGTTGAGTAGTATCATGAAACTTGTTTCCCTCAACTTTGCTAAATGGAGGTAAGCAGTAAGACTAACTGAAATGCACAATTAATAATCTCAGTTCCTTTGTCAATCTGTAATTCCAACTCTTTATGGGACATGATGGACTGAGGGCTGGAATATGGGACTGAGGGGTAACAGGTCATAATACCCAAATATCTTATATGCTACAGGAAAAGAAATGGACATCATTTTCCCAAGAGGCAATGATTATCACACTACATGCCCAAGACCATTTATCTCTTGTCACAACTTTTCCTGGGGTCAGTCCTAAATCAACGCTTTCTGCTCTTATCTAACTTCAGTTGTAGAACAGAAGGGATGGGAAGGAAAAAGCCATCTGCATCCTTGCCATTGTGGCTCAGAGCATAAGATTTTCATCTTTTTGTTGTTGTTTGCCTTTTCTTTCTCATGGTTTTTCCCCTTTTGGTCTGATTTTTCTTGCACAACATGACAAAGATATATAACATATTTAAAAGGATTGCACATGTTTAATCTGTATCAGATTGCTTGCTGTCTTGGGGTGAGAGGAGGTTAAGAGAGAAAGGGAGAAATATTTGGAACACAAAATCTTACAAAAATGAATGTTGAAAACTACCCTTATATGTATTTGGAAAAAAATACTATTAGAATGGAAAAAACAAACAAACAGAAGTCTTTATCACTATTTTCATTTCTATATCTTTGTCAAACTGATTATTCAGTGTTTCAACTCAAGGAATGAAGATTTGACTATGGAATGAGGAAAGATGAAACAGAGAAGAGATAAAAAAAAAAGCTTGGTCTAGGACACTGATCTTCTCATCTGTCTGAGATGATTGAGAAATGGAGAAAAGAACTAATTTCACAACCTGAATTTCTGCATCAGTAACTTTTAATGTGGATGCAACTGCCTAAGTAACAATAGCCTGTTAGAATGACGTGCTCTCTTTTTTTGCTTGGGACTTGGATATTCCTGAAATATTTTAGCTCTTAGTTTTTCCTTCTTTTAATTCTCTTTTTCTATTATTCCCTTAATCCAATCCACATACTGGAGGACTTTGGTATAAAAACCATATCCTCTGCCACACCCAATACCCCAGGACACAATGCCTGTGGCTACCCAACGATCTCTAGTTTCATCTTTCACTGCAAAGACTCCTCCACTGTCTCCTTGACAAGCATCTTTCTTTGTAGTCTTGTCACCAGCACAAAACATGTTGTTGGAAAACACCTGGCTGCTCATTTTTGAATTGAGCCAATTCTGACAGTTCTCTCTTGAGACCATGGGCAAACTCACAAACTTCAGGTCATCATATATTTTTTGGTCTTCTATTCCAAAGCCACTGACATAGCCCATGAATCCCTTTTCATATAAGGTTTCATTATCTGGCAGACAGATGGGAAGGAGGTAGGGACCTAAGGGGATACTGTTCTCCAGCTCTAGAAGAGCAATGTCATTGTCAAAGTTGTTCACATCACTTTGATCATAGCCTGGGTGGATGAAGACATTGCGGATGGGGTGGGCCCCCATTTTCATGATCTCATCCAAATTTGTATGACCCAAGAATACATGGATAGATGAATTCTGGATTGAAGGATTGTCCTTAGGGTAGATGGTATGGGCAGCTGTAAGGATCCATCTGTCACCTAGTAGTGCCCCACCTCCACGTCCATAAATGTTGGTGAAAACTTGCCAAGGGAAGTTGCCCAATCGAGCTTTTTTCCCTGCAATGATCCGCTGATTTTCAAATACAGGAATAACTGGCTTCCCACACACTGGAAAGAGAGGAAGAAGAAAGAAGGCCAAATCATCTTATGTTCATCAAACCCATTCTTCCTTATTTCAACCTACCTTCATCCAATCACTGTTAAGATCTTGACCCTTTACTTGTTTTCTCTTCTGACTCCTTTCTCCCCCCGCTAGAATGTCTTCTTTTCTTAATATCTCAGTTCCTCTCTGCCCTTTTTTCTCTCATGTCAGGGCTTTATGGGAAGGGGTGGGCTAGGTCTCTTTATGAATTGCTCATACTAAATCCCAATGGGTCTTTGCTCACCAGGTAAACACTGAGGAATTTTGTTTCCATATTTGTCTTTCCAGATGCCTTGGGCTGTGCAGGTATAAGTCACTAAAGAGAAAGAAAAGAAAGTATGATTACGCATATAGGGAAGAGGCTGAAAAATTAATTTGCTGAATGAACTTCAAGATAAAATAAGAGATTAAGAATTGAAGTGAAAGAGTTTATAAAGACAATAGTAGGAATTATCACAGCTTTCAGAACCAAGGAGTAATTGTTGTTTGGTCATTTCAGTTGTGTCCCACCATTTGTGACCCCATTTGGGGTTTTCTTGGCAAACATACTGGAGTTATTTGCCATTTCCTTCTCAAACTCATTTTACATATGAGAAAATAGGGAAACAGGGCTAAGTAAGTATTTGAAGTATTTGAAGATGGATTTGAACTCATAAACATGAGTCCTCCTTATTCTAAGCCCAGTGCTCTATCTATTCTGCTGCCGTTAAGGAGTAAAATCAAATACACTTTATCAACTCAATAAATGCAATTTATATATTTACAGTTCTCTAGGACAGAAGCCATTAGATAAACTAACCAATAATTAATTTATGAAAAGAAATGTGTTATAGACACTATTTTGCTTTTTTTTTGATTGTCGGAGGATGGCTCAATCCTAGATTTCAGAAATCTATCTATCCATCTTTATCTATACATCATATATGAAAGCATATATGCATATACACACATATGTGAATGTGACTGGTAATTTGTACTTATTAGTAATTTCTTTGTAATTGTTATTTCTTTACTTGTGTCTCTGTCTTCCATTTTCCATATTAAAATGTTAGCTACTCTTTTCCTTCTCATATCTCTTTCTGGAGAGGCAGCATAGGGGAGTGAATAGAGCAGCGGACTTTGAGTCTGAAGATAAGATTTTGAGTTCCAGTACTTAAAAGTTGTATACTGATAAATTGTTTCACTTCTTTTGGTTTCAGATTCCCCATCTTAAAATGGAATGATTCTCTGCATGAACTACCTCATAGTAGTGAGGAAAGCCATTCGCAAAATGTTAGGTACTATATGAATGCAAAAAGTATTCCCTTGGACAGAGCTTTGTATAGTACACAATGGTTGGCTGTTAGGGATTAAATATGTGAAAGCTGCAACAAGAGCAAATGGATTGAATAGTTTTCATTTGTTTAAAATTCAACATTTATATTTATATGCTTTGCTAGCTGTACAGAAGTAAGTAAAAAACCTAGTCTGACTTAAGAATTAACTTCCTGATTGCGAAGTGCAGCATTTAAATACTTGAACAAGCAAAAGAGAAAGGCTGGGGTATGGAGTATCTTCCTCAGAGATCCTTCATCGTTTAATAGGAGACCATTTATTGTGAAAGTCTTACTTTCTGTCAGATAAAGGGCTAGGCCCACATAGATGACCATTAATCATGACCATGGCCATCTTTGAAAGAAGGGTATGAGTTACCAAGGGTAAATCGTATTGTGAACCATACACAGAATTTGTATAAATATACATGTGAAACTGGTGAAAATAATGAATGAGAACAACTCAAGGACAAACCAAATGGTGTCTGTGGAAGGGAGAAGGGCTAATATATTTCCATCTTGGTAGTTGTGGATGGGATGGTGTTTCTTTAGCATCAGCCAAAAGAACCATCTCTTTCTTCTGTCCAGCAAGTTCTGAGTTAGTGTCCAGTAGTCAGGAATGAGACTCCCAAAATCCAAAAGTCCAGATATTACCTCTAGTTCATCAAAATTTAGGAATGTTTTTGAGTATGATATTATTTTTTTCCTGGCTTATTATGGGAGAAGATTTGCTTTTTTTTTTTTTAATTAATTAATTAATTAATTTTTTTATTTGAGGCAATCAGGGTTAAGTGATTTGCTCAGACATAGCCAGTGAGTGTTAAATGTCTGAGTTTAGATTTCAAGTCAGATCCTCCTGACTCCAGGGCTGGTCCTCTAAGATTCACCTTTGTTGAAAAGAAAGACCCAAATAACAAAGTGAAGAGATACTTTTTGTTCTGGATGGTAGAAAAGACAAGGGACAATCTACCTTATCCCAAATTTCTACTAGTGCTTACCTGATGAACACTTACCACTTTCCTCTTTATTTGCCATCTGATAATATGGCTCCTGGCAAGTGTAAAGGATCTCAGATTGGTAGGTATTTTCCCCTTTTTTAGTAATGTAGCTGAAGTTCCCATTAGGTAGATCTTGGGGAACTCCACAGTTCACAACTGTAGGAAACAACAGAGTTGTAGTTCGGTATTTATATAGAGTTTTGCAATCTGATTCCAAACTTCCTTAACAAACATACATTCCCTTTCATGCACTCTTTAGTTCATCCAAACTGCCTTGCTTGTTCCTCATGATTAATATTTTAACTCTATACCTTAGTCCAGGCTGTTCCCAATGCTCAGAATTCCTTCCTTCCTCATTTCTACCTTTTTAGCATCAAACATTTTCTATATAAAAGAAAGCTCTTTTCCTGATATTCCCTGGCTGTCAGTTACCACTCCTTTTTTTTTTAATTTGCTTTGTTAATATTTTTATTTTTATATACCATATGTGTATACTTATACATGAATATACAGATATACAATATAATACATGCATATAAGTACACTGATTTCTTTAAATGTAAGTTTCTTGAAAGCAGATACTATTTCAATTTTTCTTGTATCCTTATTACCAGTATAGTGGTACTAGCACCATTTAAGCCCCAAATAAAGAATTGATTGAACAGAGTCTCATTAAGAAAGGAAAGAGCTTTTTGCTCAAAGAATAGATTGTTGAATGAAGGTTTTTGGGAAAAAAAGGCTTTTCCTATAAGCAGGTCACTTTTGTGGCGAGAAAAATGAAAGAAACTTCCTGGAGGAGCCAACCAAACTTTTCACTATTGGTGAGCAATGATTTGAAATTATATAGGCTTCTTCTCCAATTTAGACTATAACTCTTGAGGAATTAAGCTGGGGGAGGGGCAACAAGGAAAGATGTCATGGTAAGGGGCTTAGCCTGACACCCTTCTATCTTCACCTTTTGAGTTGTATTTCCCCTCTCTGTGAAGAGAGCAAGTCTCACTGGGGATGATATCCCTGCCAGCGGTTACTTACTCTTGCAGTGGGGCATAGCTCGGTGCCATGTGCCATCATCCTGGCAGAAAGAAGTGAAGGAGTTCAGTTTCTGGTTCCTCTGGTTTTTGGAGGAAAGAGAAGAGCATTTTTTTTAATGGTAATAAAAGTGGCTGTTGGGAGAAATTAGTGATGTGATTACATTTCCTGTTACTGTTTCTGCTGCTTCCTATCCTAATGTTCTTGGGCCTTCTCAAATCTAGTAACTTACTGCTCCTTCTGTCTTACCTTGGAGATATTTTTGACCCTTTTTACAGAGACACAAAATGAGAAAGTTTTGCCCCTGGTTATAAAGCAACCTGGTTCCGACTGATCTTTCTAACCTTACCTGAAATTCTTCCTCTTCCTGGCACAACTCCCCATTTTTGTCCTTCATACCTGGAATAGTTCTCAAAGTAAATCCTGGGAGTCTCTGGAACCCTCTTAGAGGGTCTACAAATTTAAGATTAGTTTTTATTTCAATATGATAAATATCCATAAATATAACCCATATAAACAAAAACTCTTTGGATAGATCCTCAATAATTTGTAATAGTATAAAAATACTAATAACAAAAGTTTGAGAACCACTGGAATAGACAACCTCTCCCAACTCCTGTTAAAATTTATCTTTTTTTTTCTTTCTTCTTTAATGCCCAATTAAGGCACCATCTTCTCCTTAAAGACTTACTAACCATCTTTTTCTAAATTTCTCATAAATAACTACTTATGTGAGGCTACAGCGAAGGAAGAAAGAGATATTAGAGGTAGATGGAAGTCACTTAATATAACTTGTGTTAAGAAAACTTTGCCTGATTCTCCTTTGCCCATATCACATTCCCCCCTTTTATAACACTTATTGGTGTATCTGTCAAAACACTAATTATTATATTAGAAAGTATTTGACGCTCCAGCCCCTATCAAACACACATCAAGTATTTAATAGATATTTGTTGAATTGAATTGAAAACCCATGAGTCCAGTCCCACTAGTACCCTTCTTGGCTCATCAAAGGTTAACAAAGGACAGATGATGATGTGGTACTGGAACACAGAAAGCAGCCTAGAACTGTGTACATAGATTTGGGAACCATTTGCATAGAAATGATCATTTGAACTCATAAGAACTGATGAGAAAAGCAATTGAATATGGGCACTGGGCTATACCAAAAATGATTGAGCATGTCATAGATGAAGATCTAGCAAAGCAAAGAATGAGAAATTTCGATTTGGGAGGTAGGAGGAGATTGAGGAGATTGGTGTCATGAAATACCAGAGGAGAATGAGTGTCTGGGAGGAGGTGATCAATAGTATTAAATCTTTCAGAGAAGATGAGAATTTAGAAAAAATCTTTAGATTTAGGCATTAGGTTTAGCTTAAGGAGAATAACTGCTTTTCTAAGTTTGGAGCTAAGGAAGATATAAATAGTAGGAGAAGTCTGAAGAGAATAATTAGTGCATATAAGAACCTTTGGGGGGAGTACAAAAGACATTTTTTGGGTAAAAATCAAGGGAGGGGAAAAAAGAGGATATTATTATTGGAATATTATGAAGATCAACTGAACTAGAAGAAATAAATGAAGAATTTGGGAAATATGTCTCAAGACTAAAATTGAAATGTAATATCAGATGCAGATGCATTAATGAGGATTCCCTTCTCTGCAGACAATTTTCACAGGTGTAAATCATTTACCTTCCTCACTGAAATCTCTAGTGTGGTCTAGAGAAAATGATGTTCTTTTAGAAAACTCATTCAGATCAATTTAGACAAAAATTTCCTTATAAGGAAGAAGAGCAACTTATCTGGCTTCTTTTATTCTAATCATATACTCAATAATAAATAAAATTCATACAGGATTCCCAGAAATCTTAGTACAATTTAAAGCTATTAAAACTATTTAAGCCATTAAATTGTAAACATTAAATTAAATTTATTTAAGTTATTGAAGCTTAAAATTGCTTTCATAGCTTAAAATTGCACTAAAACTCTGAGACATCTTATGTATTGCTTTAAGTTTTCCAAGCACTTTCCTCACAATCATGTGAAGTGGTTAATATAAGTACATGTAATATTATTCCAATTTTATAGCTAAGAAAACTTAGGTTAAGAGTTGAGTGCCTTGCCCAGGGTTGTATAGTCAGTAATTTTTTCTTCATTTGTTTCAGTAACCCTATTTGTAGTTTTCTTGGTAAAGATACTTGAATGGTTTGCCATTTTCTTTTCCAGCTCATTTTACAGATAAGGAAACTAAGGCAAACTGGATTAAGTGAATTGGCCAGAGTCAAATAGCTAGTAAATATCTGAGATTAGACTTGAACTTGGGTCTTCCTGGCTGCCCTCAGTATGTGCTATAACAAGGGAAATAGAATCATGACTCTAATAATAATGATAATGATGACAATAATAACAGTTAATATTTATATAGCATTTATTATGTGCCAAGCACTGTGCTAAATGCTTTACTTTTATAATCTCATTTGATCCTCACAACCATCCTGAGAGGTAGGTATTATAAAATCTTCATTTTACAAACAAAGAAACTGAGGCAGAGAAAAGGACCTTGACTGACTTCTACTCAATCTTACCATACATCTTGATTCCTGTCCACAACAACCTCCCATAGTAATCACTGGTGAATGCTAAGATGCCAATTCTACAGAGAATTTCAAGAGCCCCTATGGGAGGGTTCTAATTGTTAGTCAGTTTCTTCTTAACCAAGTCCAAATCTGGATCCCTTTAGCTTCCACCCTCTAATCCTAGTTTTGCCTTCTGGACTCAAGCAGAACAAATTTACTTCTATGTAACAGCCCTTCAAAAATTTAAAAACAAATGACTCCTTAAATCACACATCAGTTAGGTAGTGAAGTGGTTAGAGTACCAAGCTTGGAGATAGGAAATTGTGAGTTCAAACCAGCTTCAGACACTTAGTATTTTTGTGATTTTGCCTCAGTTTCCTCAACTATAAAACAAAATAAATGATACCTATCTTTGCAGAGCTATTGTGAAGACCAAGTGAGATAATAATAGTAAAACATTTAATTGAGTGAGTGCTATATATTAAATGTTCATATTCTTTCCTCCATAAGTCTTTTCCAGGCTAAATATCTTAAGTTCCATGAACTGACATTTATTAGACATAGTATCTAGTACTCATGCCATCCTGGTTGTTTACCTCACTTTCATCCTTGTTTTTTTTTCAAGATATGGGGCCCTGAATTGGTCTGACTAGGGAAGAATGGAGTGGGACTATCAACTTTCTTCTTCTGGACACTAATTCTATTAATCTGCTATTTTTCTGTCTATTTTCTAAAAAAACTAATTTGCTATTAATACACTAGGCATCTATTAATACCCTTTCCTGCAAATAGCAAATTAGCATTCTGATTTGTTAATAGCTCCCTTGTGAAATTGGTTAGTATGAATGAGACCCCCAAAGCCTTGGTTTTCCCTGAATTAGGTGACCAAATCATGCTCATTTTCCAGAGAAGCAGACCTGGAGTTGAGGTGACCCTTTCCTATTGACCTCCCCTTGAAGTGAAGACTTGCCTGACATGGATTTTATCTTGATTAAGTAATTCTGTTGAGATCAGGCTTTCTCTCCTACCCTGAATTCTCACCTCTGTGAGCTGGTAGCCAGTTTTGCAGGTCACAATGAGGTAATCACGGAATTGGTATTGTTGTTGGGGGTTACTGATAATGGTGAACTCATCAAGGGTCTTTGGCTGTGGACACTTGATAACTGTTGAGGAACAATGGAGATGAGTGTGAATTTCAGGACCATCAACTTTTCACTTTTTGTCTTTTCCCTTCCAGGTTTTGTCTTTGCAAATGGGAATGCTAAATTGTGATTGGGTGGTGGGGTAGACTGGGTGGGGTGCTCTTTACTTTCAGTGGCATAGTGGATCTTCCAGCCACGGCTGTCTCCTGACTCATCTGTGAAGAATAGTACATCCACAGCATTGCTGCTGGTGTTGATGATCCCAGGACTCCTAATTCCACAGTACTCTCCAAGGGGCTTCCCACTGGCATAGACCTGGTGGTATGTAAGAGGGAAGAAAAAGAGAAGTCAGTGTTCTGACTTATTATCAAGGATATGCATGCACTTGCAATGTTGAGCTACCTGAAATGGAATATTTCTGACTGGTGTACAGGTAGGGCCACTTATACTTTGGAGTTGGTATGATCTGACATTCTGAGGTTTTGACTGCAGGAAGTTGTCTTGTTCTGTGCCCACCATGCTCTAGACAGAGAAATAGCAGAGAAGAAATATAGCAATAAGGGAAAAGATGATGTACCTGGAGCTGGTCATAGGGGCAGTGAACTTGCTGATGGTCATCAATTTCAAAAGGCTCTAAAAACTCGAGATTGATAGTTAGGCCCCGATCCGCACGGATGCTATAGTTGCAGCGCATGTCAGGGGGATAAGCTTTGGGGTACTCAAGGCTGGCGATGTACCCCGATTCTTCTGTGAATAGCTCACTACTGCACTCTGCTGCAATTATAAGGCCAGATGGAGGTCACAAAAAGACTCTTTGCCTGCTTTGTCTTTTAGTCACCCTTCCTTCCATAACTTAGAAGTTCCCTGCTTCCCATCACCTGGTTCTTACCACGGCAAGAGTGTCCATCATCTTGGAGCTCATAACCGGGGCGGCAGGAGCAGAAGTAACTGCCGATTGAGTTGTGGCACAAATGTTCACACCGAAGCCCTGACTTAGCGCTCTCCTCGTTGTCATTGTCCTGGACAGTGCATTCATCCATATCTGGAAGATTATCAGCAAAGAAAGGTTTGAATGCTTTTTTGTTGTGGGACTGGAGGAGGAATCTTTCTTTCTTTTTTTATTGAAGCTTTTTATTCTCAAAACATATGCAAGGATAAATTTTCACCATTGACCCTTATAAAATCTTATGTTCCAATTTCTCCCCCTTTCCCCTATCCCCTCTCCTAGATAGCAAGTAATCCAATATAAGTTAAATATGATTAAAAAAAACTATGTAAATCCAATATAGGCATACATATTTACAAAATTATCTTGATGTACAAGAAGAATCAGATCAAAAAGGGAAAAAAATGAAAAAGAAAATAAAATTCAAGCATACAACAACAAAAGAAGGAGGAATTGTTGTGAAGGAGGAATCTTTCTAAAGGAGTTTTTCATGGAAAACCCTAAGAACAGAATCTTGGTTCTTGCTCTTGGTAATGGAGCTTTTTAATAGTAGGCTAGACCCCATGGGCAATGCCTACTGATGACACGTCAGAATTTTCTGTTACTCTCTAGAGGCTATTTTTACAGGTGTATGGGGGAAAGAACCAAGATCCTGCTTCAGTATTCTATAGTTTATGACAGATTCCTGAACCCCTTTTTCAATTTGTTACCATGGATATCCTTTAGTCCAGGAAAATTGACTCCCTAATGTCATGGCTGGTATTAAAATCCAATAGTGGTACATACTCACCCACGGCTTGGAAGTAGGCCAGGAAACCTTTGTAGAAAATAGTGGTCCCATTCTCTTCATTGGAGAAGTCAGTATGAAATGTTAACCACATACGGTTTCCCTGGGACACAAACTCCTTCTGGGCAGGAGGATTGCCTGCTTTGGATCCCAGTTGCCCACAAAATCGACCCAAGTCTTTCTTATCAGCGGAGATCTAACATAAGAAAAATTAAGGAAAAGATTCCCAACCAAATGGCAAGTCAGTAAGGGTCCATTTGAAAAGATAATCATCACTGACACTCCAACCCCACCCACCCTTCCCACCATCATATTCTGGCTTCTGTGAATACATATTAAAAAGATCCCTTTTAGCTCTAAATTAAATGAACTTATGACTTCTAGGGATTGAAGATGATATTAAATTCATCCTTCAGTAGTTTCCTTTGACTTTTCTCTTTAAGATCAAGCAGCCATATGTCTTACTAACAGTCTTTATATAATACTAACCTATTTCAGGAGCCCTTGCTAAGAGCTTCTCCCAACCCTCATTATTCCCCCTCCTTCCCTTCTCCTCATATTAACGCTACCAACTCTTTCCCTTCCTTGGATTTTGTTTCCCCTCTATTTGGTCCCTTTATTTCTTACTTTTCTACCAGGCTTAATGTACTCTTGGCAATTTTCATCTTTTAATTTCTAGGACACTTTTGGACTTAAGGATCCCGAGGCTGCACAATGTACTTCACACAAATCTAAATTTTAAGGCTTCCACCTCTGGTACTTATCCTGGTTATGTAAAGTCAGCATAATGTTTCTTACATCTCCTACAGACTGACACAGGTATGTACAACAACCATCTGTCTCCTGTAGCCCACTTACCCAATTATCTCATTCATTTTTCTGAAGACCTCTCTAAAAATTTGGAAGGGGGAATTTTTAAAAACCCTTTTCCTTATATCCCAGATGTCCCTTAATATTACATTAAAAAAGATCAAGGAACAGAAAACAAGGAACCAAAATCAATATGTTTTATCTTTTATCTCCTAAAATGCAATCTCTTGGAATGTCACAGGCTCTATCTCATTTGAAAAACAGAAGGGAGAGGCACAAAGATGAGGGGATAATTTGCTAAAAGATCATCCACCTGTGGTCAGACATATTTACAGAATGAATCCTATAGATCTCTCTAGGTTCTGCTAGAGAGAGGGGGCTGGTGTGGTGATTAATTCAAGCTTAAGGTCCCTTTAGCTAGCTAGTAGAAAATATGGGATGACAATGCTAATTAAAACCACAGAGTAGAGATTTAGATCTAAAAATTACCTTGGGTCACTTATTTCAATTCTTTCATTTTATATATAAGGAAACTGAGCCCTGAAGAGATGAATTAAGATCATAGCTTTTATGTAACAGAATTAAGATTTGAACCAAATTTTGATTGCTAATCTGATATACTTTTCAGAAGTACCTTGGTTACCCTCTTCATTGGATGAGACTTCTATATATCTGATCCATAGCATCAAATAACTAATTGATTGACAGACTTTTTTGGGGAAGAATTAAGATATCAGATTAAGTGATCTGTCTGGGATCATACAGCTAGTGAGTGTCTGAGGTGGGATTTGAACTTGGGGTTTTCCTGACTCCAAGACCAATGCTGTAATCACTGTACCATCTAGCTGCCCCTAGACTTGCAATTAAAACTATATATATATAATTTGATGCCTTTGGTGATTTTATCATAGTCATTTATGAAGGAGAAAAAAAAGAGTCCCTTCCCTTTGGAAAACCTTATTTACCCTTTGGAAAAAATATTAGTGACTATTTCTGATAATAGTATTTTTTTTTGTCAGCAGCAACTTACCTTTACCTCTCTGTCTTGGATTTTATTTATTGGAAGGCAGAGACTGAAGGTTTATTCAATGACTAGTATTCCATGAGGATTCAGTAAATGTTAAATGAATATTAAGAAGACAGATATTTGTATGTAATTCCCACCCCCATCCCAATCAGAGAGTGGGGACTGAGGGAAGGATCTCAGTCCTTGAAGTCTACATGATTCTTTGAATTCTCTTCACCTTGACATCCCCTTCTCCATCCCCTTCCCCAATTGAATACCTTGACATAGTCATAGAAACAATTTTCAGATGGTTCCACATCAAACTGCCAGAAAACAAGTTTCACAGTGTAGCCCTTAGGGACCACGATCTCTCTGGTGTAATCGTAGTTGTTAGGGTATGACTTGGGATACATAGGGGATGTCACTTCTCCATAGAGCTCATGGATGTGAGGTTTGGAGCTTCCCATTTTACAGAGTAGGAGTAATCCCAAAAGGCACCAGAGTGACCTGTTAAATGAAATAAGAAAACACAGGGCTAGAGACAAGGGAATTAGGTAATGGTCTTCCCTATGGTGTCGAGTAGGGTGGAGAAGAAACATTATCATTTTGGTCAATGACACAGTCTATGGTACAATGGTCCTGAGGTCGTTGACCTCCTCTTTACTTTCTGATTTCCTCCCTTTCACTTTCCCCTCCTCCATCCAGGACAGAGATTTCGTTTTCCCAGAACAGGGATGAATCAGAAACAAAATAATATTAGTTTGGAGATGGAAGGAGGGAGCTGGGGTGGGCGAGGGAGGAGATGGGTGGGTCCAGATTTCTAAGCCAAATCCTTCAAATAATTGTTTCTGCTGGTTGTTGCAAAGGACTCTGGGAGAGAGGGTAAGTTCTGCATGGATGATGTCCACTTGGGAAAATTGGGTGCCCTGTCTTTCTACCATGTTACTTGCCCCCTCACTGTTGTCTGCCACCAAATGTGGGACAGAAAAGAAATGTGATCATTGGTCCTTGTAATCCTCAGGGACCACTGAGATCAGAAGTTGTTTCATCTTGGGGATGAGGGCAGGAAGAAAATGAGGGCAGCAGGAGAAAGTCTACCTCCTCTTTAGCAAGTGACTACCCCTTCCCTCTCCCCAGCCAGTTCCACTCACATTCTCTAAGCCTGCGAAGGGGTCCGTGATTCTCCCCACAGCTGCTTCATGCACTCTGGAATGAGAGAGATCGGGGCGGGGAGGGTGATGGGGGGAGACATGAAGGGGAGGGAAGGAGGAGGGCATATGTGGGGAGGAGGGAGAGAGCCATTTCAGGGAAATTTAAGGGGAATTGGCTATTTGCATAAACAAAAAGCGGAATTTTGATTTTTTTTTTGGTTTTGTTTTTAAAAATCCCTGCTTGTGGTGCCATCTGCTGTCGTGTACAGAGAAGGATTTCCCAGTGGACCCTTTCACAGAGTCACAGATTTAGATCTATAAGCAACCTTAGAGATCATCTCTCTCCATATTAAAGTTATTTTGACCAAACCAAGGTCACACAGTTAACAAATAGAATTTGAAACCACATCATCTGCTTCTTCTTGCATCTTCATAGTTGCAGGGATTGGAATATTGTTTGATTCCATGTTACTATCCACAAAATCTTGAAATTATTCAAGTCAGTTTCATGTTTTAAATTTTCACTTAAATGACATGATTATTTTTCAGTAGCTATGTATGGCAAGTTAGCTCTTCAGAAAGCCAAATAGATGGTTCTAATAAATCCAGATAATTACAAATGCATTCTCCATTGTTTCTGTTTGACAAAGATATAAGTTCATGTGTCAAATTATATTTTCTAGTAATTTATGCCTAGAAAGAACATTAAATTATCATTTTATTTAATAGAGTATCTTTAAAATTAATGGCTTTATCTTCAACTTGAGAGTCATGCTTTCTAGTGCCAATTTTAGAATTTTCCAAAGGTTGTAGCACACATTAAATTAATTTTTCTGCTTTTTGAACGTTAGTTGATCTTGATGGCTTAAACTTGAAGTTTTAAGTAATGAAAATTCTTCATGAATGTCAATGATTAAAGCAGACTTTATTAGGAAATTATTTTTAGTTAATCTCTTTACTAAACCAAAGAAGAGTGCACAAAGAAAAATGCACCTATAATAGAGGATGTGTGAACCATACAGCAAAAGCAGCTCATTAACTACATACCTTCCATTTCAGTCTCAGTAATCAACCTACTATAATCATTTCAATTTCAAGTTCTTTGATTTATTTTCTAGTTGGTTTGGTTTTTATTGAGTTGGTGATAAACGGGATAAATTTTATTTAGAAATATTTTAAAATGATTAACTCTCCTGTACTACTTAGCTGCCCCAGTAAATGATAATTTTAGAAAAATTTCTCACAATTCCATAATTACTTCAGACTTTCTTCTCATCATTGTATTAGCACCAATTGGAACAAAATGCAATTAAATTCACTTCAAATATTTATTATTAAGGCTAAGCTCACTTAAAGTAGATAATAATATATTGAAAATACACTCTGCTGCAATTGACACCAATTCTTTAAAATCAATAAATAATATTAGCTTTGAAGGAAATGATTAAACTGTGCAGTCGGCTCACAAAATTCCTGAAAATTTAATGACAGATGCAGCACTTACTCCAATACATGGGGTCAGTTGAGGTGTGCAGGAAAGACAAACTGTTGTAGGCTGAACTGGAACTGTAGATTTTCAAAAACTTAATTAAATATGTCAGATCTAGTATTATTGAATTTAGAATTGCCTTTAAAGTTGGTTTAAGGTTATTTTTCTGGATACATGCTAAGCCATTCGGGCCTCTGGAATAGTGATCTGAATTACTGGAAGAGAGGATACATGGGAAGGGAATAGAACCATTGTATTCTTCCTTGGGTCTTGCAATTCAGGATGACAATCAATTAATGATAAATATTTTATTTTATTTTTCAAAATATATGCAAAGATAGTTTTCAACATTCACCCTTGCAATATTTCATGTTTTTCTCCCTTCCTTCCCTCTCTCCCCTCACCTAGACAAGTAATCCAATACAGGTTAAACATGTGCAATTCTCTAAACATATTTCCACATTTATGATAGGCATTTTAAAACAGCTATTGTGTGATTTGTATTGGTCTGTGATATAGAGAAGAGCCCTTACCTTCTTCTTCTTCTTGTTAGTGTCTCCAGCATCCTAGAAATGTTATACTAGTTTTCTTGTACACTGAAATGGAGATGTCACCCTGGAAGTCAATTAATATTAATTTAGTTTTAACTCCTCACCCAGAGATATCATTAAATTGAAGGAAGATCACTAGCTAGAGTTTATGAAGGCAGGACCGGGAAGCCTTGGGTACCTGGAAAAAAAACTTGCTCACAGAAAACATGAGGATGAGAGACAGAGGAAGAGACAAGTACATTATTCCACAACCCTTTTTTTGACCAGGACCCCTCCCTTTCAGGAACACACAAACAGGGAGGCAGAATTAGTGACTGGCAGCAATTGGGGACCTGACAGTTCCTGACAGAGGACAGCAGAGATGAGATGAGCAGAGTCTCAGGTCAGAACATATGCAAATGAGTTGAAAGTAGATGGGACCAGCTACAGCAGTGGTGTCAAACAGAGCTTTGTCTGCATTATATAACCCTTTCTTTGTATTTTCAGCACTTAGCACAGTGCCTAGTACATAGTAGATGCTTAATAAATGCTTATTACTTGACTTAAATTTTATGTAAACTTCCAGTTGCTGAAATAGTAAATCTCCTCTCCTTTTGCTTTGAATATATATTGTATTTATTTATTTTTCCGTGTTGTACAATGTAAACAACTTGAATGCAGGGACTATCTCAGATTTGTCTTTTTGTCCCTATTATCTAATGTGTGCACAATGGGCACTTAATAAATGCTTATTGACTGAATTGTACCCTAATGCCTTGTAATCTTTCTGAATGATTTTCTTTTCAGCCAGTGATGTGTTGGATCCAGCACTTACCAGTTTTAGAAAGTCAACTCTTAAGTTTTCAGAGTGAGCATTTACAACTCATTTGACAAAAGCTGCAAACCATTCCTGGTTTATTGTTTTGTTGATTTTCTAGATTTAAGAAAGTCATGAAAATAAATGTAATGCAGATTAAATTTAAAAGTGTGTCGCACATATACCACTGCTAAACACAGCCATCCTCCTCGCTTTAGGAGTCTCCATCACATGAGACCACCACAGTCTTTTTTTTTTTTTTTTTTTTTTTTTTTGAGGCTGGGGTTAAGTGACTTGCCCAGGGTCACACAGCTAGGAAGTGTGAAGTGTTGTGTCTGAGATCAGATTTGAACTCGGGTCTTCCTGAATTCAGGGCTGGTGCTCTATCCACTGCGCCACCTAGCTGCCCCTGACCATCACCATCTTATAGAGAGTAGCTGTAAACAAATAATTCAAGCCTTATCTATCACCATTGCCTTGGGCCTATATTTCACCACCCTTCAAGTCATAGAATACTATGAAACAGTCTCTTGTGAGTCTCTTGTGAAATATTTCCCAGAACAATGTTGCTCTGGGTCCAAGATACCACCTACTCCACATCTGGAGATGAAAGATTCAGAAATTAGTCAGAAATAAGATCAAGAGATGCAATCAGTCTGTGCTTTCTATTTTCCTCTGATGTTCTTTGGAGTTCCAGAAGAGATGAAGGTTTTTATAGCTTAGATGACTAAGGACTCAAGAATAGTGGGGATGCTGCAGTCCAGTGACAAAGAGATGACTCAAGAATGGTAGTATAAATGCAATATACATTATAATTATTAAAATATTTTATATTATATTATACATTACTCATATCACATTATTATATTAGAAATATAACAACTAATATATATTAACATATTATATTGAAATAATATGATAATTAATATATAATATTGTAATCCTAGAGTAAAGATGGTGGCTGGGAGACAGAAGTAGAAATGGAGATCTGACATTGCTCCTTCTGTTATGAATCCTACTTAACTGAAGAGGTTAGGAAAAGCTTCCCCTCTTTCATGATCCTTAGGTGTGCAGAAAAATTGTTAAATTTCCCATTTTAGTGCCTTGTCTTAGCTGAGCAGGGCATATTCCTATCCATTTTTTCACAATCATAGATGTGTGCAGTCAGGATTACATCCTATTTATATCCAACAATCAGTGAGTAGAATAGGAAGAAGGCTAAGAGGCAGATGCTTCCATATAGGACTGTTTGGTCTAGTTTACTTTTCATTTTTTTTCTATGTATGATATAGATGACATTTCTCTCTCATATATGGGTACCCTAGATAGCTACAGATGCGAGGTTCTCTAAGGGTCCACAAACACTCAAAATGATAAATTACAAGGCTGGACTGATGAGGTCTAGAATTGGGGTACCTAAATGAAATTAGGTTTAATTGAGGTCTGCTGGCAGTTCAAGGTACAGGGAGTCAAATGAAGCTCCCCTGCAACCCCTTTGGATTCGGCGCAAGGATACTGAGTTAAATGAGGTCTAGTAGCAGCAC
The DNA here is from genome assembly GCF_048593235.1 of Sminthopsis crassicaudata. Classification (NCBI taxonomy): domain Eukaryota; kingdom Metazoa; phylum Chordata; class Mammalia; order Dasyuromorphia; family Dasyuridae; genus Sminthopsis; species Sminthopsis crassicaudata. The sequence goes on from NC_133621.1 coordinate 188,073,781, forward strand.
AAGAGTCCTCTGTAAAGGAATTTACAGACCTGAAAACCTAGATTGATAAAAGAGGTTTATTGTGTGGTTTGGAAATAAGGTTAAAAGGTGTTAGGTAAAGAGAGGAGGGCACTGGGACTAAGGTTCCAGTAGGCAGAAATCCTTTGTTGTGGCAGGCCTCAGGCTGCCATGTTTGGGACCTCTGCAAGGAGAGGGCTCCAGTCTGGCTCTTTTATAATAGGGGGCTTTGGCTGCAAGCTGAAGGGGACTTGTAGGTGGAGTCCCAGGTGGGCTCTGGACTGGGTTTCAGCCAGGGTTAGAATTTGAATTGAATTCAATGGGTTTCAGGACTGAGCCAGATAACAAAGATGAAACTGTTTGTGCTTAGGGTCCCCTCCCTGAGGCAAAATCCAAGGAGGTTTTCTCCTTTAAGGATTTTTCAGAGTTTTGGGGTTTCCTTGTCAGGACCAATGTTAGTCAGGGTTAAAGACATTCAATGGAATAATGTACTAAGAAGATTTACAATAGAACATGTCACCTAAAACCTAAGGCATATTCTCTCACAATTATATAACCAGTCAGTAGAGTGATCATATGTAAGAATCATACATGAGATCCTCGTACCTCTTTTGCTACAGGACCCCTGATGTTTTCTGGTGATATCATTTTCTGGTCTCTCCGTGGCTGCTCCTTGCTGGGTGTAGCATTATTGCTAGATGTATTGATCCATTGGGTTCATGGATCTGCTCTTCACTGAGTTAGGTATCTCCTCATTGGATATGACATCTCTACTCTCCTTTGTTGGACTATGCTAATCTCACTACTTCCTCTTTACTCATATACTCTTTAGCTCCTTGCTATTAGCTTTCATTTTCATTTCTTTCTTTCTTTTTAAAAAAAGTTTAAATTATTTATTTATTATTAATTTTATAATTATAACATTTTTTTGACAGTACATATGCATGGGTAATTTTTTACAACATTATCTCTTGTACTCCCTTCTGTTCTGAATTTTTCCCCTCCTTCCCTCCACCCCCTCCCCTAGATGGCAGGCATTCCCATACATATTAAATATCTTATAGGATATCCTAGATATCCACAATATATATGTGCAGAACCGAATTTTGTTGTTGTTATTGCACAGGAAGAATTGGATTCAGAAGGTAAAAAAATAATCTGTGGAGAAAAACAAAAAATGCTCACACTTTACACTCATTTCCCAGTGTTCCTTTTCTGGATGTAGCTGATTCTGTCCATCATTGATCAATTGGAATTAGATTAGATCTTCTCTATGTTGAAGATAAACACTTCCTATCTTCAGCATAAAGAAGATCCAACTCACTTCCAGTTGATCAATGATGGACAGAAACAACTACACCCAGAGAAGGAACACTGGGAAGTGAATGTAAATTGTTAGCACTACTGTCTATCTACCCAGGTTACTTATACCTTCGGAATCTAATACTTAAAGTGCAACAAGAAAATTGGATTTACACACATATATTGTATCTAGGTTATACTGTAACACATGTAAAATGTATGGGATTACCTGTCATCTAGGGGAGGGAGTAGAAGGAGGGAGGGGAAAATTTGGAAAAATGAATACAAGGGGTAATCTTATAAAAAATTACTCATACATATATACTGTCAAAAATGTATAATTATAAAATTAATAAAAAATAATAAAAAAAGAAGATATCCACTTCCATCAGAATACATCCTCATACAGTATCATTGTTGAAGTGTATAATGATCTCCTAGTTCTGCTCATTTCATTCAGCATCAGTTGATGTAAGTCTCTCCAAGCCTCCTGCTGGTCATTTCTTACAGAACAATAATATTCCATAACATTCATATACCATAATTTACCCAACCATTCTCCAACTGATGGACATCCATTCATTTTCCAGCTTCTAGCCACTACAAAAAGAGCTGCCACAAACATTTTGGCACATGCAGGTCCCTTTCCCTTCTTTAGTATTTCCTTGTCTTTCTTTCTTTTTAAATTTAACTTCAATTAAACTTTTCTCAATTACATATAAACAAAACATTTTAACATTTGTTTTCTTTTTAAATTTGTTTCAAATTTTCTTCTTCCCTTCCCTCTCTTCTCAAGAAGCAATTTGATATGCATTATATATATGAAGTTATGCAAAAAACTTCCAAATTAGCAATATTGTAAAACAGAACATAGACCAAAACCCCTAAAATATAAAGAAAGTTTTAAAAAAGTATACTTTAATCTGCATTCAGCTTCCATCAGTTCTTTCTTTGGAGGTAAATAGTATTTTTCACTAGAAGTCATTTGGAATTGTTTTGGATCATTGTATTGCTGAAAATAGTGAAGTCCATTCACAATTGATCTTCACATGATTTTGCTGTGTACACTGTTCTACTGATTCTGTTCATTTCACTTTGCATCAATTCATATAAGTGTTCCTAGGTTTTTCTTATTTTTTACTTCCATTTCTTATTACCAGGTTCAGTTCCACAGGATTGGCTCAGTCATTCCAGTTTCATTCTGCTAGAGTATGGTAGTAGTAAGCTGTTGCTTAACAGCATTTATATAGTGTTTTAAGGTTTGCAAAGTGCTTTATAAATATTATATTATTTGATCCATAAACAACTCTGGATAATAATTATCTACATTTTATAGATGAGGAAACTGAGACAAAAAGACAAGGTCACAAAACCAGTGCCTGGGGGGGGATCCATTTCCGGTCTTCCTAACAAGAGATTCAGCATTCTACTCATTTCATACTACATGAATACTTCTAGTAGCTAGAACTTCTCTCTGATAAAGGAAGGCAAATAGTCATTTAGTTAGCAAAATCCAGGTGGAATGCCCCTAGATTAAAATTAAACCTTTGTGATCCTTCTGACTGAAACAGAGATCAAAGCTTTTATTACACATAACTTACAAGGTTCTGACAGTTAAAAAAAAAAAAAACATTTCTCAAATGATCTTTGTTTTCCCTACAAGTGAATTTGAGACAGAACAAAAAGTAGACTAAGGAAGCAATATCAGAGTCATAGGCATGCACAGAACTTTTTGTCAGTATGTGCACCCAGGGAATTTTATTTTATTTTTTAAATGCAAAAATTCATCGCATGGTTTATCATGAAGAAGATATTTTTATTCAATAATCAGATTAAAAATTAAAACAACTAAACTTAATGATTCTTAAATTAAGAACTAAACTTTACTTATATAGAATATCACTTTGGTCCCATTCTTAGGCTCAGGCAAGCTATATTTCTCTAGAGTGCCTTGAGAGATTTGTGGGCATCTATTTGGTCTTCTATTATCTGGAGCACTCACTGACTTGTTTTCCTCCTATTAGGGAAACTCCTATTATTAGTTCCCTGTTTCTGTTTAACCATTTAACCAGGATTGCTTTTACAAAGAGATTTTCACTAAATATATAGGGAACAAGAACAACATAAACAAACATTTTTCCTAATGCCACGAGGACATACATTCCCCAAGACCATATTGGTCTCTTAGGGAATAGGTTCAAAATTTATCTCAGTTGTTATATTGCATTGGTCCTACCAGATTAATCCTTCCATTGGGTTGCAGTCCCAAATATCATTTCTGAAAAATCCTTCATTGCATCAATAAACTGCAAAACCCAGCTTGGATTAAGACTCCTGCATTCATGAAGCTTATGGTCAGAACAGTTTAAGCTTATGCTTAAGAATAGAAAAGAGTGAAGGGAAAAATCTTATGGATCTAGGACAATTTTTCGGGATCATATGGCCTCAAAGGGAGAAGATCCCAAGACTTGCTCCCTTCCTAGATGATTTCTCACTGGATATAAGAAAACGAGTCATTGAGTTCCCTTAGCCACAAAAAGAGCAAAAAGAGAGATGTATGAGGCTGACTCAGGACTTTTTGAGGATGCCAACAGTTTTGGCTACATTCCCAATTAAAAAAGATTCCTATCAGTCATGTGATTGGCCAGCTAGAACCATTTATAGAATGCTCATGCATTTTTCATGGTCTCTGCAAGGCATTTCCCTGACATGTCATCTCCCAAAAGACATCTCCTTAGAATTCTGCATATGGAGAGACACCCTTTCAGCTAATTGATAGAGATCTGTGTATGTGTACCTAAAAAAATGAACAAAAAAAATTTAGTTACAGAAGATCAAAAAATTTTGCTTTTATGATAACCAGACATGTTTAAAGTTTCCATGATTTTAATCTTTAATCTGATAATGAGTTAACCCAAACTGACACAGAATACATTTTTTTTTCCTGTCCTAGAAAATGAGAAGTAGCTCATTAAGAATTTATGGACAAAAAGTTTTCCATTACACCATTTTATTTAACTCAAGAAACCCATTTTTGTTCAATGTACAAAATCATGAGGGAGTTGGGGTATTTTTGGGGTTCTACTTCTCATTTGTTTTTTATGGTGCTAGTTTAAAAAGACCATTTCATATTAATTGCTTATAATCAGGACTGAATAGATCCAACAAAGACTTGGAAGATGGAAAATCAATCCAATTTGTTTAGTCAAGCAGGTTTACTTTGAAAAAATTAGAGTGTTCAAAGCAGGCCCGAGTTGCCTGGATACCCCAGCTAGGAATAATGGAATAGGACCCCGCTTCTATTTTGTTGGTTTTCGGAACTGGGGCCATGATTAAGAGGGACGGCCGGGGGTTAAATTCTTGGACCGGCGTAAGATGGTTCAGATTTGCGACTACTCTCTTTAGTCTCTGGAGGTGTTCCTAGAATTACTTTTAGGAAAAGACTCCTCTTAATCCTAAAGTATTTTGATTTCATTTTTTATTCTGTCCAAGAACATTTTAAGTTTGTTGGCCATGTCTAAGCTCAGCAGTTTTCTAATTGCAGACTCAATTTCACAAGGCTTACATTCAAATTGTTGGTGAATGCTGTTAACCACTGAGTGCAGGAGTGGACAAAATGAAATTACTCTCTTTTGCTCCTTTTTTGTATCAAAGTCAGGCTGGAACTCAAACATTTCACCCAAATGAATAGATGTTTTTCCTTTTCTTTTTAGGCTGGAGGAACAGGCACATCATTTTCTACAAAAATGTTCACACTTTCATTGAATAATGAAGTTAAAATACAGTTATCTTTTCCACATAGTGACTTTATCCATCACAGTTTTGATCATTCATGGATTGACATAGAAAATTAATTGGGAATTTTTGGGGGAGTTTTGTGGAAATTGTAGATGACATGCAAAGGCCAGTCAATGACACAGAAAAAGTTTAGAAACTTAGAAATGCATAAAATATATGTATGGTGTTGTATAAAATCAACATATTTTATCTCTTAATATATAATTCAGATTTCTTCTCTGATATGAAGGTAGGGCCAAAAACTTTTATGCATATTTTTCAGAGTGCTGGGCATGGCACTGCTAGGCATGGCAATGTGGGAGGGATTACTGTATTAAAATATTCTTCTATGTTGATACACTCGAATCCCCATTACCTATGAGGCTAAGTCTGAAGTTTAGAGGATTTGAGCTGCAATAATTGAAGATTGAGTGCCCTCACATTAAGTTTGGCATCAGTATGGTGAATCCTCAGAGACAAGGGGGCAAAAACATTGCTGAATCAGGGAAGAACTGGCCCAGGTGAGAAATGGAAGAGGGTCAGAGCTGTTATCCCAATAAGCAGTAGAACAGAGCCAGTATATATTCCCTTTACTTTATAGAACCTGTTTTGTTTTTTAAATAAAGAAAAAGGAGACCTTCTGGACCACTTTTCATCACAGTCAAAGGATTTTGTAAGCTTTTCACCCCATTATTTAGTCAATTGAGATTAAACTCCAGCTTGACCAGCCTAACTCTTACCAACATTTGGAGGCTAGAAAGCATCATGAAAAGGGAGTTTAGCTTGAATGGATTTAGTTCATGAAGAAGACTTTTGTCTTTTATTCTGATTGTGGCAAGGTAAATTGCTTCAGTCACTTTTTGTAAAACTTTTAAAATGTTGAAGTAGGCTTATTTTACAGTTGTCCATTCCCTTCTTCTGTTTGGCAGTGATTTCAAGGTTTTCAACTGGCATCTTTCTTCCTTATTACTGCATATCAACCAAGACTCCCCTTCATGAAGACATAGAAAGTATGATTTTTTAAAAATTTTATTTAAAATTTTATTTTTTCTTTAATTACATGTAAAAACAATTTTTAACATTCATTTTTTAAAATTTGGGTTCCAAATTCTATCCCTTTCTTCTCATTCCCTTCATTAAGAAGGCAAGCAATTTGATATAGGTCATACATATATAATTATGGGAAGCATATTTCCAAAAGGATGAATTTTTTAAAAGATACATTTCCATATTTGTCATGTTGTGCAAGAAAAATTAAATCAAAAGGGGAAAAACATGAGAAAGAAAAAACAAATAAACAAAAAAGGTAAAAATACTATGCTTTGATTCACATTCGATTGTCATAGTTCTCTCTCTCTCCAGATGCAGATGGCATTTTTCCTCCCAAGTCTATTGGAATTGTCTTGAATCATCACATTACTAAGAACCAAGTAGCATGGATTTTTTTTGTTGCTGCCCTTTGTATGGATATTAAAAAAAAATATCAAAGACAGTTTTGTCTTCTTTACTTTGTATAGTATAATGTGTATATTTACTAGGATGGGGTTCAAACAGTATATATGTCAGAGTACTTGAATATTGTCCTTATTCTATACTTCATTTGAGCAGCATATACAGAAATACCATCAGAACTGATAGGTGTCATTGAGGATCAGTCTACCTTAAGAATATCATGGACATCATTAAATTGGTTGAAAAAGCATCAAGTGTTAAAAGTCACTACATGGAACATAACCAAACTTTTCACCTAGACAATGTTTCTCATTGTCAAAACATTGCACCTCAATGGTGCTGCTCATAATCTCCATAGTCAGAAATATCATCAGTGATTATTGAGACTATTTCCAGTGGGTGAAGACATGACAATTTGTTGTGCAATGTTGTGCAAAACAAAAACTATAGAAGTTTGCATATATGCAAAATATTGAAAAATTTGAAAAATTCTTTTACTTGCTTTGCCATTATCAAATTTTTTTTTCCTCCTATTTTGGGGGCATATGGCCAAATTTAGAAATAATCTGTGAGATTTTTCATTGTGAACTCCAAATGGTTTCCCACTTTTAGCAAACAAAGGTTAATATCAATCAATGCTCAATGTTATTCTAACTATGGTAACATTTCTTTCTTTCTTTCTTTCTTTCTTTCTTTCTTTCTTTCTTTCTTTCTTTCTTTCTTTCTTTCTTTCTTTCTTTCTTTCTTTCTTTCTTTCTTTCTTTCTTTCTTTCTTTCTTTCTTTCTTTCTTTTGCATAGATAACCCTATTTGTCCTCTTCTAATATGTCAATAAATCATTCATCATGAATAATCTTGAAAAATAGTTTATGATATTGTGATAGCTGGTGGTTATTAAAACATTCATAAGCCCCATGCCAATTTCTAAATACCTTAACAATGTGGGGATTAAAATTGTCTTACCTATAATAAATGAAACTGAGGCAGAGTTCTAAATCAATGGCACTTTATTAAAGGATCCATAGTCTCTTCTAAAGAAGTAAACCACAGATTTTCTTCACAATTTGAAGTGCCCTCTCCTTCCAAGGACCTAATTTTTGTAGGGCTAGATATTTAGACACTCAAGAACAATTATATTAAGTGCAGAATAATTCCATTGATTGACATAGGTCACATAAGCTAAAATAAGTAAAATGATACATCTGCAAGGTCATGAGTTGAGTAAACAAGGAATATCTCTACACAAGATGGACAGGCGTCCTTAGGTTAGACAGGAGGAGATGGTAGCAGCTATCACAGTCAATGACCTAAGTGGTCATAAGATGGTCACCTGCTAATGTTGGATTAAAGAGCATGATCTAGTGGTACAAAAATAAATCAGACTGAATAGCATTCTTCAAGAGATGATCAAGGAAAACTGTCCTGATATCCTAGAATCAGAGAGTGAAATAGTCATTGAAAGACTCTATCACCTCTGGAAAGAGATTGCACAAGGAAAATCCCAAGGAACATTGTTGTAAAACTCCAGAACTATAACTCAAAGAAAAAATGCTACAAGCTGCCAGACAAAAATAATTCAAATATCAAGAAACAACAGTTAGGATAACCCAGGATCTGGTAGCTTCTACAATAAAGGATCAAAGGTCCTGGAATACTATATTCTGGAAAGCAAAGAACCTGAGATTACAAACAAGAATGAACTATCCAAAAAGATTGAGCATAATCTTTCAGGGGATGAGATGGATCTATAATGAAATAAGAAGCTTTCAATCATTCCTATTAAAAAAAAAAAAGCCTAAACAAAAATTTTTACCTTCAAACACAGGACTCAAGAGAAGTATAGAAAGATAAATAGGGGGAAAATATATTATTTAAAAGTTAAACTGTTTATATCCGTAGATGGGAAAATAATATCTATAACTCTTGAGAACTGTATTTGTTATTGAGGTAGTTAGAAGAGGCATACATGAACAGAGGGTGTGGATATGAATGGACTCTGATGTAATGAAATCAAAGAAAAATACACTAAAGGGTGGAAGAAGGATTGTACTGGGAAAAGAGGAAAGGTAAAAAGGGACAAATTAGATCACATGAAGAGACAGAAAAGATCTATTAAAAGAGAGGGAAAGAAGAGAGGGAGGTAAGCATTGTCTGAAGCTTAATCTCATCAGTTTTGGCTCATAGAATAACATATTCACTCAGTTGGGTATAGAAATTTATCTTATAAGGAAATAGGAGGAGAAAGGGGAAAGAAAAGGAAGGGGCTAGATAGAAGGAAGGACAGAAACACTAGGGAAAGAGGTAAGAGAAAGAAAGAGGGATGATAGAAGGGAGGGCAGGTTGAGGATGGGATGGGTTAGAAACAAAACACTACTCAGGAGGGACAGGATATCAAGAACAAAAGTATAAATAGGAAAGAAAATAATATGGAGGGAAATACAGAGCTGATAATCATAATTATGAATGTGAATGGGATGAGCTCTCCCATAAAATGAAACCAGATAGCTAAGTGGATTAAAAAACAGATTCCTACAATATATTGTTTACAAGATACACATTTGAAACAGAAATATATACAGAGAAAGGGTAAAAGGCTGGAACAGAATTTATTATGATTCAGCCAAAGCAAAAAAAAAAAAAAAAAAAAAAAAAAGCAGGGGTAGCAATTCTGATCTCAGATAAAGCAAAAGTAAAAATAGCCTAATAAAAAGAGATAAGGAAGGAAACTTCATCTTGTTAAAGGAAACCATAGATGATGAAGTAGTATCAATGCTAAATATATATGCACTAAGTGGTAGAGCATCCAAATTCTTAGAGAAGTTAAGCTAGTTATGGGAAGAAATAGACAGCAAAACTGTATTAGTAGGATTCTTCAACCTTCTTTTCTCAGAATTAGATTCATCTAACTACAAAATAAACAAGAAAGAAACTAGAGAGGTTTATCCTAGAAAACTTGGATATTATAGACTTCTGGATAAAACTGAATAGGGACAAAAAGAAATATGCTTTTTTCTCAGTAGCACATACTGAGACACAAAAATTGATCATGTATTAGGGTATAAAAACCTCATACTCAAATATAGAAAGGCAGAAATAGTAAATGCTTCCTTTTTAAACCATGATACAATAAAAATTATATTCAGTAAAGGGCCAGGGAAAGATAAACTAAAAACAAATTGGAAATTAAATAATTAATTATAAAGAATGAGTGGGTCAAACAACAAATAATAGATGCAATCAATAATTTCATCCAATAATGAAACAACATAACAAAACCTATGGAATGCAGTCAAAGCAGTTCCTAGGGGAAATTTTATATGTCTAAATAGTTATATAAACAAAATAGAGTCATTTGGATTTAGGAAAGAGGTGAAATTAGGGGTGAAATGTTCTTGGAATAACACACCATAGACTGTGGACAGATGATCTTGAATGAAAGATTTAGGAATTTATATTTAATCCAAAAAGGAATAAGGAAGATTGTGTGTTCCAAAATAAATGATAATAACAATTAAAAAAAAAAAAAACAGTGATTGGAAGAAAAATACAAAAACAAAAATAAATCAAAGGATTTTCCAAGTAATTGAGTCACTTCCATCACACATGGTCACCATGATAATGTAAAACAGGGATGGAAGTCCTCTAGTTAACTTTCTACAATTAAGAAGAGAAATACAACTCATTGCTCTTGGGCTAATATACACTATATATACAGTATATCAAATATATGGAATCATATCAAACTGACTAGAATAAAGTAGGGTCCAAATGAATTATTTCTCACAACAATAAAATTTTTAGTAAACTTTTTTTTTCTGAATTATTAGAGGTGAAGAAATTATGATAAAAATAAGGTGTTGCATCTTTTGATGGACTATATGTTCTAATCATTTATATTTTATATATTAATTGGACTGGACACTTTTTTATTTAGTCCAATTTCACATTCAGATAATATTTCTCACCTAAGCTCTTATGGACCAGTAGATAATCAACACTAGCCTTTTAAACCTTTTTTTTTTTTTTTTTTGTATTCATAAACCAGGTCATAAGATAAAATGTTTGATAGTTTTGAATAAGTCTACACTGACCTGAGCTAAGGTACCACTTTGCTTCTGATGGGCACTATACAGTTTTTTTGCATGCAATGTTAGTGGTTGCCCCATTATTTTCATTTTAGTTTTTTTTCCCTCCCTTTGAGGCAGTTGGGTTAAGTGACTTGCCCAGGGTCACACAGCTAGGAAGTGTTAAGTGTCTAAGACCAGATTTGAACTTGGGTCCTCCTGATTTCAAGACTGGTACTCTATCTACTGAGCCTTCATTTCAGTTCTTACTTGAAAAATTCAAGGTATCTACACTATTATCAGTATATTCATTATCTTACTTTACCACTGAACTGAAGCAAAACTTATATAGCTGCTTTTCTAAAACAATAATTGGAAGGGGAGGACCAATGACATATAGAGTAGTCACAATTAATAAACCTCAATTAATTAATGAATAATAATAAATTAATAAATATTGAGTCTGGCCTACTATATGTCAGGGATTGAGAGCCAGGACTATAATGAAAGACAAAAGAAAATTCTGCCCTCAAAGAACTTAAAATCTAAGGGGAAAGGCAACACATGAAAGGATCTGGGGAGAGGAATAAGAGAGAAAGAAGGCTTGGTATGAAGTCATAATGAAGTCCAGAGCAGTGTATCCAGGTAGGAAATGAGGAGATGGCCATTTTGGGTGTCCTTTTTATTTTTATTTTTAAAATTAATTTTATAATTATAATTTTTTTGACAGTACATATGCATGGGTAATTTTTTTTTTTTTTTTACAACATTATCCCTTGTATTCACTTTTCCAAATTTCCCCCTCCCTCCCTCTACTCCCTCCCCTAGATGACAGGCAATCCCATACATGTTACATGTGCTATAGTATATCCTAGATACAATATATATGTGTGTGTAAAATCAAATTTCTTGTTGCACGGTAAGAATTGGATTCCTAAGGTATAAATAACCTGGGTAGATAGACAGTAGTGCTAACAATTTACATTCACTTCCCAGTGTTCCTTCTCTGGGTGTAGTTATTTCTGTCCATCATTGATCAACTGGAAGTGAGTTGGATCTTCTCTATTTTGAAGATATCCACTTCCATCAGAATACATCTTCATGCAGCATTGAAGTGTACAGCGATCTTCTGGTTTTATTCATTTCACTCAGCATCAGTTGATGTAAGTCTCTCCAAGCCTCTCTGTATTCCTCCTGCTGATCATTTCTTACAGAGCAATAATATTCCATAACCTTCATATACCATAATTTATTGGGTGTCCTTTTTAAATGGAAGATCTGAGCAGAGCTTTCCAATGTCTGCTTCCTACACTTGCTAATCAGAGGGTCAGAGGGGGCTCCAGAGGCAGAGGGTATTGAGGAGGTATGAATTTTCAGAGCTGATCTGAAGGCAATGTTTGGGAGCTGCAAATAAATGTGAGTTTTTTACATATTTCCACAATATTTATATTATGTAGTTTGGGACTCATTACATAATGCTTTAAAACAAAAAAATTAAATTAAAATGCAAAATAAATGTCTTTTGAGGCATTCAGCTATATTTAGGCACATCCAGCCATATTGAGAGCATTCTTATGGTCATTATTCTCCATCCATGTAGACAGAATTAATGTCTTTTTATGCATGCATTTATAAGTAGCAAAGCTGGAGCATTTTGGTCCTGTATGATGGCCAGTGAAAACCTCCATCTTCTTGTAAATGTATAAGGAATTATGTGATCACAGCATGTTAAGCCTCTGAATCAATGACTGAATTGGAAAGTGACCTAAGACAGTGAAATCCATTATGGAGTGAGGGCTCTGAGCAAGAGATAAATAGCAAAATCCATATTTTAATATTTTGAGTGATATTCCATTCCATTCTCCAAATTAAATTGAGACCTAGCCAATAAGGGATGGCTTAATCAAAGTGATTTAATGACTCTTGGGAAAGGACTATTGGTCTAATGAGTATCAGAGAGTAACTGACAAAATTTGGGCTGGTGGATGAAATAGAATGTCACCTTGTGGGCGATTCAGAAATATTGAACTCAGCCAATTAAGCTTCCTTGGCAGATAATTAACATCATGACACAGTATCTTTACAATAGCTGGCTTTAATATCTAGCATCTAAATAATTTTTAAGGTTTGCAAATTGTGAATATGTTATCTATTTTGATCCTCAGAGCAATCCTTTGAGGAAGTGGTTATTATTTCCTTTTTACAAATGAAGAAACTGAGTCACAGAGTAATTAAGTGATTTGCTCAGGGCAAAGATCTTTGCCAAGAGAACCCCAAATGGGATCACAAAAAGTCAGACACAACTGAAAATGGCTGAATTAAAAACCAGCTGGTAAGTTCTTGATTCAAACTCAGATTTTACTGATCCCAAATCTGGAGCTATAGACAAGTACTGTGTCAATGCTTCCTGTGTCTGTTTATGTAGGTTTAAGGAAAATAACACCCAAAGCACACAATCAAAAGGCCCCACATAGTACCAGTATCATAGGCTAATTTAATTTTTTTTGGGGGGGGTGAGACATTTGGGGTTAAATGACTTGCCCAGGGTCACAAAGCTAAGAAGTGTTAAGTATCTGAGGTCATATTTGAACTTAGATCCTTCTGACTTCAGGGCTGGTGCTCTGTCCACTTCATTACCTAGATGCCTCAAGCTGACTTATTTTTAAGACATATCTCTGCCCCTAAGAAGCATATTATAGGCTAGCAGAGGAAGAAATATCAAGAAAGATAGCTTTAATACACAATATTACATAATATATGCATTAGAGAGGTAAGAATCAAAATGTACCTTATGTAAAGTATAAAAACTGGCTTTAAATACAATCTTCTCTTTTGTTCTTTGTGTATTGGAATATGCATTTGTTGAGGATTAACTTTATAATTTAAAAAAGAAAATTTAGAATTGAAGTTGGAGAAGTCACCAGAAGAGCTATTTGATGGAAATAGGCTTGAGTTGGATTTTTTTTTTTTTTGAGAGTATGAAATTTATTTTAAAAGTTTTTTATTTTGTCTTTTTGTTTCAATTAACAATCCTATCTTCACTTCTGAATATGACCTTTCCCCTTCTGTTTAGTGAATGTCCTTTGTAACAACAACAACAACAAAAGTATGGGAGCTTTAAAGGACAATTAATTCAATAGGATAAGATGGGCAGGGAAGACATTCTAGACCCAGTTAATAAGGATGGAGTTCATGTTCCATTCTGGACTATAGGAGTTAAAGCAAGAAAGAGATAAGAAGGCATCAGGACATTGCTTCCAAGCTAATCTTTTCAGTTGACAGTCTCTTTTTCAGTTGCTCCTTCTCTTTAATCTGACTCAAACTGTTGTCCTAGGGAGCCTCTAAAGTATAATGATGCATGGCATTTAGAGTTCTAAGGTTAAATACCACTTACTACTGGTGTGATGTTGTTAATTAAATTCCTTCACCTTTCTAGGACCCAGTTTTTTTCATTTTTAAAAGGACAGATCTGGGATGGATGATTTTTAAGACTCTGGCTTTAAATCTATGATTTATTTATTTTAATAAATATTTACATATTTATTTGGTCTGTGGGCCATAGGTTTTTTTTTAATGCAAAAAAAAATTAAGAAAAATAAAGAAAATGAAAAAAATATATACTTTAGTCCATACTCAGAGTTCATCAGTTCTCTCTTTGGAGGTTGATAAAATCAATACAATGATCCATGATAAATATGATTTACAGAGGCAAGGAGGAATTGTAGTAGACTCCTAGTCAATAAGATATGATTCCATAAGTTCCTTAGGGGCAGGGACTAACTACATAATGAGGGGTAGAGATTTATATTCTGTAACTTTTGTAACACCCAATTAATGGGGAATCAAGGGAGGGAAATAAAAGATTGCTTTTGTGATTTCAAAAACCATCTATTAACCTAGGCACCCATTTATGCAAGAATGTAAAATAAAATCTTTCCTGCATTAAAAATAAAAAAAAAGATCTAATTTCAAATCCTATCTCTGATAGTTATGGGATACTGGGCAAATCACTTAACACTGAATTTTCAGTTTCCTCATCTGGGGCCAATGATACCTCCAGTACCTAATCTAGAGGATTGAGGTGGCTCAAAGGTAAAGTTTTATGTAAAATGTTTTACAAACTTTAAAACATTGCCTTTTGAATTTAAACCCTCTCTCCAGTTTAGGGAACAGTCTTGCTCAGATTGGAGTTACAGAAGGTACTTGGACATTTTCTGGGATGGAAGTAGTAGAACATAAACTCATTGGCTTGTCTTGGCATCCAACAAACCATTTTAGGGTTTCTATGTTAATTAGGATTGATACCTGCCTATTCAAAATACTTGAAGATTACTGCAGGAAGTGATCTTGGACCCAGTACTTGAATACATTGATTATACATGTCTCTTGAGCAGAAACTTACAGGAAAATAGAGTACCTCTATTTGTTGGTAGAGAGTATAGAGGTTTGAAACAAATATGGCACTAATAAGATCCATGCTGAGCTTTAGGGGTAGATCCAGAAAGTTCTGATCTTGCAAAGTAAGGAATAAAAGGCTTATCTGAGGAAGAAACTCAACATGGGGGTCAAATTATGATATAGGATGCACCCGGGCTTGGGAAAATGGTGTATCCTCCATCCCAGAAGGATGGAATACCATACTCTTATGATAAACATAAATAAGGTTAAGCTAGAGCCAAGTTTCCTTTGCATGAAATCATTTGCTTAAGAATTTGGTTTAAGGCATTCCTCCTCTCCCAGGGAAAAGATCCCTTGGTTCTAGCAGCTTTAAGTAGTTATATTCTTAGGATTGAGATTTTTCTATGATCGGGGGAACCACTTGGAGTAATAATGATTGCTCTTGTGCTCTTGTACATCATCAATAAAGTCCATGTAAATCCAAAGACCCAAATACTGGTTTTGAACTCAACACTTAAGAAAGTACCTAGCTGACTTCAGTGAGATAAAGTCTGTGAAACTGGATGAACTACATCTTGTATTACTGAAAGAATGAACAGAAATAATTGTTGTAGTCTTTGAAAGTCTGAAGAATGAGATGTGTTTCATCAGTGGAATGATGGTTTAACAACAGGATCTCCAAAAAAAAAAACACCCCACACTTTTAGGTTTAGGTTTAATTTGTCTTCAAATTTTAGGTAAATGGAAACATTCTGGGACATGTTATTATTAAAAAGGTAATTTGTGAACATCTAGAAAGGGAAATGATCCCTGAGATCCAGCATGACTTTTCTCAGAATAGATCTTATCAAACTAATCTAATTGCTTTATTTTTGGACAGAGAAATACCATCAATATAGCTAGGATATAGCAAAAGATTTGATTTACTTAGAACAGGTCATAAAAAAGTAATCTAATTTTTGGTGGGTGGGGAGATATGGAAAAATCTATCTATCTGGATTTTAGCAAAGGCTTTAACAAATTCTTTCTCTGTGGACAAGATCAAAAGATGTCAGCTAGAAAGACAGATTTGGAATTGGTTGAATGGCCAGATGTAAATAATATTAATTAAATGGACAATGTGATGATAATAATAATTGGCACTTAAACAGAGCTTTCTTATTTATAAAATAAAATATCTCATTAACTTCCCAAAACAATCCTTTGAAATAAGGGCAATAGATATTGCTATTTATAGTTTACAGATAAGGAAACTAAACTGAGGGAGGTTAAATTGAGTTTGCCCTGATTATTTAGCTAGTGTCTGAAGTAGGATTTGAGCAAAGGCCTTCCTTTTTTTTTTTTTTTTTTTTTTTTCCCCCCTAGTAAACTTATTTATTTTTAATACACATTACTTTATGAATCATGTTGGGAGAGAAAAATCAGAGCAAAGGGAAAATCATGGGAGAGAGAAAAAAATCAAAACCAAAAAAAGAAGTGAACATAGAATGTATTGATTTACATTCAGTCTCCTTAATTCTTTTTCTGGGTGCAGATGTCATTTTCTGCCCAAAGCCTATTGGGATTGCTTTGGATCACTGAGCCACTGAGAAAAACCAAGCCTTTCATAGTTGATCATCATACATTCTTGCTGTTATTATCTACAATGTATTTCTGGTTCTTCTTGTTTCACTCAGCATCAGTTCATATAAATCTTTCCAGGCCTTTCTAAATTAGCTTGTTCATCATTTTTTATAGAACAATAATATTCCATTACTATATTGTAAAGCAACAGTCAGCAAAACCTTTTGGTTCGGGCTAAGAAATAGAGTGGTGGATTAGTGGAATGGATTTCACAATTCCACCAACAATGCATTAGTGTCCCAGTTTTCCCACATCTCCTCCAACATTTATCATTATCTTTTCCTGTTATCTTAGCCAATCTGAGAGATGTAAGGTGGTACCTCACAGTTGTTTTGATTTGTATTTCTTTAATAAATAGTGATTTAGAGCATTTTTTCACATAACTATAGATAGCTTTAATTTTGTCATCTGAAAATTGTCTGCTCATAACTTTTGACCATTTATCAATTGGGGCATGACTTGTACTCTTATAAATTTGTCACAATTCTTTATATATTTTAGAAATTAGACTTTTCTGAGAAACACTGGCTGTAAAGATTTTTTCCCCCAGCTTTGTACTTTTCTTTTAATCTTGTTTCGGTTGGTTTTGTTTGTGCAAAAATTTTTTAACTTAATATAACCATTTTATCCATTTTGTCTTTCATAATTTTCTCCCAATTAAACAGAACTTAATTGGGATTAAGTGATTTTTCCAGGGTCATATAGCTAGGAAAACCAACATATATCATCATATCATCTATAAAGAGTGATAGTTTTCTTTCCTCATTGCATATTCTAATTCCTTTAATTTCTTTTTCTTTTCTTATCACTAAAGTCAACATTTCTTTTGTTTTTGTTATTTTTTTAAAAAGCTTTTTATTTTCAATTCATATGCATAGATAATTTGACAACATTGACCCTTGCCTAGTCTTGTGTTTCAGATTTCCTCCTCTTTTCCCCCACCTTCTCCCCTATATGACAAGCAATTCAGTTTCCTTTTTATTATCCTGCCTCAGTTTCCCTAATTGCCCTGCCTCAGTTTCCCTGAGTTGTTCTGCCTTAATCCCCTGGTTTACAACCCCTACTTCTGATCATTAGGACTGATATAATTTAGGGCTAGTTACTCTAAGGTTATAAATTGTAAATGTGTAAACTCAAGATTAAGGGGGAGTCCAGACTTTCTGGTTCCTAACTCCTCCTAAGTCATCAAGAATTTATGGTGCTACCCCCCCCCCCCCTCCAACCTGTCAGAACTGGATTGATGGTCCCTGCCTGGAGATTCCCACTTACCAGAGTTTGGACTCCATCCCTCCCCCTTCTCTCTTCCCCCTCACCCCCTTTGTTTAGCTACCTAAGCCTGGAACCAAAGGTATATATTTCACTGAGAACTCACATTTGCTGCTGGATGCTTTGGACATCAGCTCTGGGAGCAATATGCCCCCAGCACAATCTCTCCCACTCAGAAATTGAAATAAAATATTAAAAACTCTCGCTTCATTTTCTCTGGCATTACAGTTCTTTGTCATGAATTCCTGCTTTCTCCAAAGATCTGATAGGTAAATTATTCCTTGCTCTCCTAATTTGTTTATAATGTCATCCTTTCTGCCCAGATCATGTACCCATTTTGACTTTATTATGGTGGGTGAGATGTAGTCTGTGCAGAGTCTCTGACATATTTTCTAATTTTTCCAGCAATTTTGTCAAATAATGAGTTCTTACTTTAGAAGCTTACTTTAGAGTTTGGGAGTTTTTCAAATACTAGATTATTAGAGGTCTTGATTATTGTGTCATGTGTATCTAATCCATTCCACTAATCCACCCACCACTCTATTTCTTAGTCAGAACTAAATGGTTTTGTTGACTGTTGCTTTACAATATAATTTTGCTAAGCCACCATCCTTTGTATTTTTTCATTAATTCCCTTGATATTCTTGACCTTTTGTTCTTCTAGATGAATTTTGTTACTATTTTTTCTAGTTCTATAAAATAATTTTTTGGCAGTTTGATTTATATGGCACTGAACAAGTAGATCAATTTAGGCAGAATCGTCATTTTTATTATATTACCTCAGCCTATCCATAAGCAATTGATATTTTTCCAATTGTTTAAATTTGATTTTATTTGTGTGAGAAGTGTTTTATAATTATGTTCATATAGTTCTTGGGTTTGTCCTTAAGTAACTTTTAATGAAGTTTCTCTTTCTATCTCTTACTAATGGACTTTGTAATAATATATAGAAATGCTGATGATTTGTGTGGGTTTATTTTATATCCTACAACTTTGCTAAAGCTGTTTGTTATCCTTTAAATTTTTTTCTTTTCTTATCACTAAAGTCAACATTTGTTTTTGTTTTTATCTTTTTAAAAGCTTTTTATTTTCAATTCATATGCATAGATAATTTGACAACCTTGACTCTTGCATAGTCAAGTGTTTCAGATTTCCTCCTCCTTTCCCCCACCTCCTCCCCTAGATGACAAGCAATTCAATATATGTTAAATGTTAAAATATATGTTAAATCCAATATATAAAAAATTATATTTATATGATTCCCTTGCTGCACAAGAGAAATCAGATAAAAAAAAAGTAAATGAGTAAGAAAACAAAATGCAAATGAACAACAACAAAAAGAGTGAGAATGTTATGATGTAATTCATATTCAGTTCCTACAGTCCTTTCTCTGGGTGTAGATGGCTCTCTTCATCACAAGATTATTAGAATTGGAAAACCAATATTTCTTTCTTTCTTTTTTTTTTTTTTTTTTAATTTTTCCTGAGGCAATTGGGATTAAGTGACTTTTCCAGGGTCACACAGCTAGGAAAGCCAACATTTCTAATACAATGTTGAATAATAGTGGTGATAACAGGCATCCTCGTTTCACCCCTGATCTTACTGGGAGTGCATCTAGCTTCTCTCTATTACAAATAATGCTTGTTGAAGGTTTTAGATAAATAATGCTTATTATTTTAAAGAAAGCTCCCTTCAATCCTATGTTCAAACAAAACATTCCTAACTTCAAGATGCTATATATTCTTTTTAACGTGATCCCTGAGGGCAGAACAAGTAGCATTGATTCGAAGTTGTGGAGATTTAAGCTTAAATTGCAGGTATCTAAAGTTGAAGGAGCTGACTCTGGAGACCATGGTTTTCCCATCCTTGGAAGTATTTAAGCAAAGATTCAATGACAATGCTGGATGTTAAAGAGGTTTCATATACAAGTTAGTCTTGATAATTTCTAATTAATATTCTATGACTTAGGGATTGTATTCATTTAGGGAATTTTATGAAGTGTACCTTCTATAAACCAGCTGCAACGAGAGAGACAAATGAAACACTTTTTTTTAAAGGCTTCATCTTAAGCCTAAATAGTCTGAAGGTCCACATGGTTTATTCCTTTTTTTAGCTTTAGTAAGTTTATTTTAAACAAAATATTATGAATTTAGTTAACATTTGCTCTGAGTTTCCAATAAGGAAATTTACTAACATTTAGGTAGAATTTTACTAAAATTTATATTTTTATCTGGTTCTAATTAAGCATTGACTTCCTAATGGTTGAAGCAAAATTCAAGTTTTATTGGAAATAGTTGGGTAGTGAAATAGCAGATTATATTGTAGTATAGACACTTATGGGGAGATGTTGGGTAAAGAATAGGCATTTTCTTAGGACTTCTCTTAGTCCTGAGTAGATGAGTATACTAGTCCATCAGGTCTTAAACATAAATATTCTCATGGGAGCTCAAAAGTATATGTGGTATGTTACTGGCCATTTCTTATTGTGGATCCTTTATATGATGATTTATCCTCCTTAATGCTTTGTAAAGAATTCAGCTCAGGGTTAGGCTAAAGTTTGTGAATTGCATTTTACAAATATCTTTTCCAAGAGGGGAAAGAGGCAGGTAGGTGATACAGTGAATAGACCCCTGGCCCTGGAGTCAGAAATATCTGAGTTCAAATCCAACAGCAGATGCTTATGACTTAATTACTATTGATCTCAATTCCTCATATGTAAAATGGGACATACTGAAAAAGAAAATGAAAAATTACTATAGTATCTTTACAATGGACAACTCTACAGGATTATACAGAGTTAAACATGACTGAAAAACAGCAAAGAAATTTGCACGTTAGGTGTATGTGGAATCTAGTATTTTTCTCTCTATTGATTATTGCTTTTGGTGCTGAGTATAGTAGAGTTGAATCAATTTCGAATTAGTTAAAATGGTTTCATGTTATGCATAAAGTTTTCTTAAAATGCATTTATACTTCATGGATTGCTACATTTCTTTCTTTTTTAAAAAAAAAAAGCCATTTCCTTTTCTAGTCACTGAAATCATGGCAAAGATTACAATAATTCTTTAGGTTAACACTGAGTTCTGAGATCTCAGAACTAAGTTCTCTTTCAAATATTGCTAAAAGCATTAATGCAAATTAAAAGTTACAATTGCAATCTTTAGTCTAACATTCAGATACATTAAAAATTATATTTTTTCCAAGAAGTAAAATTAGCTGTAGCATCTTAGTTGTGACTGGTTTTTGAGGATAAAGCATATTCATTCACCTGCTCCAGCTGGTTTGTTGCATATATGATTGTACAATCATATCATGTATCATTCTTCATTCACATGTTTAATGGGAATATTCAGTTCCTACCACCATATTTAATTTCCATAAACAAAATTCTAAAATTTTCATATAAATTGCTAGGCTGCTTTTATTTCTAAGGCAAATTTGAGTTTCACTTTGGTTGGTGAATTTTCTAAAGTAGAACTCTAATCATTCCACTCCTCCCCATCTCTAACCCACTCAGTGAGCTCCCTTTGTCTCTCTCCTAGCAGCTAGAACTCATCACCTCCATGATCAATTTAAAGCCAGTCATCTTATACCTTATTCCCTCCATTCACTCTGTGATTCAGCTACACTAACTTATTCATAGCTCTTTGAACTAGATATTCATTTACCAACTCTGTGTCTTTGTACCAGCAGTACCCCTTGCCTGTAATCTTCTGCCTTCTCTGCTTTGCCTCTAAATTTCCATGATTTCTTTCATAGCTCAGTTAATTTCTCAAATTAAGTAGTGATTTAGAACCTTTTTTTTTCATGTAACCACTGGTAGCTTTGACTTCTTCTGAAAATTGCTTATTCATATTCTTTGTTTATTTATCAATTGGGGAATGGTTCACATTTTTATAAATTTAGCTGAGTTCCCTATACATTTGAGAAATGAGACCTTTATCAGAGAAACTTACCATAACCGGCCCTCACCATTTCATTCTCCTTTTGGCTTCATTAGTCTTGTTTTGCAAAAGTTTTAAAATTTCATATAATCAAAACAATCTATTTTACTTCCCATGATCATCTCTTTTTTCTAGTCATGAACTCTTCCTTTACCTGATAAACTTTCAAAGGCAAAAATGCTTATTTATAAGTCTCTTAGCCATCCCGTATGGCAGAGTGTAAATAAATTTGGATTTTCGAGTGTTATGGTTTTTAGAGTGAATCCCAACTGCAACCTGTCTGCTCTTGGGTAGATCATTCATTTTCTCTGGGTCCTAGTTTTCTTATTTGTAAAAGGAGGAGTTTTAGTAGATGATCTTAAAGTTTCCTTGTAACTCTAAATTTAAGATTCTATGAACATGGGTCACAAGTTTAATACTAAAGTCCTCAAAAAAAGAGAAGGATAAGGGGTATCCAGGAAAGAAGAATGGAGATCTGATAGATAACCAAGCATAATATTAAATGCTAGGGGAAAGTAGCACAAACTATAGGGTAAAGAAACTGGGGGAGTGAGATTTTTTTTTTTTTTTTTTTGAGATGCCATTGGAGAATAAGGAAAAGACTGATTTATCCTTCTCTTGCCTGAGTTAGGGGGCAGCTAACAATTCTTTTATTTTTTTTTTTTTTCTGTTGGCAGAGTAGGAAGGCAGGTTCTTTTTTTTCCTAGTAAATTTATTTTTAATGCACATTACTTTATGAATCATTTTGGGAGAGAAAAATCAAAGCAAAAGGGAAAAATCATGAGAGAGATTAAAAACAGAAAAAAGAAATGAGCATAGTATGTGTAGATTTACATCCAGTCTCTTTAGTTCTTTTTCTGGATGCAGTTGGCATTTTCTGTCTAAAATCTATTAGGATTGCTTTGGACAATTAGCAATTCTTTTTTCCATTTCACAAATTCTGTTTTTCAGTGAGTTGGTTTCTTTTTCAAAACTATTTTGTTAAGGAGTTATATGATTTTTTCATTTTGTCAAATCTATTTTGTAAGGAGATATGCTTTTCCCATTTCACTAACCCTATTTTTTAAGGAGTTTTCTTCAGATAATTTATGTGTTTTCTTTTCCAAACACTCCTGCAAAGTTCTTGTTTCCTTTCCCCATTTTTCTTCTCTTTCTTAAAATCCTTTTTGAATTCTTCCAAGAGAGCTTTGTGAGATGGGGACCAACTCATATCACCCTTTGGGGCTTCATCTGGAGACAATTTGCCTTTAGTATTCTCAGAGTTTGAGGTCTTCTCTTTCTCCATAAAAACTATCTATGGTCAGAGTTCTTTTTTTGCTTATTTTCTCATTTTAAAAGTTTAAAAAAAAAAAAAAAAAGAGCAGATCTTAGGACAAAGTGGAGATTGTTCCAAGCTTCCTTTATAGGCTACAGAGACTTTATGCTTCCCTAAGCTAGTTCTTCTGACTTCCTTGCCACACTGGGTGGGGTGGTCAAGGCTCCATTATTCTGGGGTAGATAGGCTCATTATTTGTCTTTTGTATTTGCATTGGATGTCTCACAGATAATCTGCTGCTCCACTGACTCCCGAACCAGGACAGAAGAGACAATGCTGCTATATTTTGGCTAAGAGCTTCTCCCCAGCCCTAGGTCCCTGCATTGTGCCTTCCCTTGGTTGTTTTCCTCTCTCCCTGATTGAAACAAATCTTTTCTAAAGTTCTTCCAAAATATTTTCTACTGGAAATTTGTTGCACTCCAAAAATTTGTGGGTTCTGTCATCCAAAACCAGTTCAGAGGCTTGATCTGGTGTTGATCTGAGGGATATCAGGAAGAGCTCAGATAAAGACCTGTCTACTCTCCTCTATCTTGGCTTCACCTCCCAGCTAACAATTTTTATTAGAGAAGGGGAGTTTGAGTCATTGCGGATTGCTTAGTTCTGCAGTGTTAAGATGAAATAGGAAGTTAAAAAGAGGTTAAGAACAAGTGAACTATAAAGAAACTGTGAAGGAAGATGTAATCTACCTCCAGAAAAAGAATTGATAAATAAAAGTACTCATAGTATAGTGTTACATATATTTATAAATCTATGTCAAATAATGGCCTTCTCTAATGTGGGGTGGGAAAGGAAGGAGGAGGCGGACAGTTCAGAACTTAAAATGTAGCAAAATAATTTAATAAAAAAAAAAAAAAAAGAAAAGGAAAACAAAGGGAATGAATGGGGGAGTGCCCTTGATGGAGGCCCCACAGGCAATTGCAGAAACCAGTAGACAGACAAAGTATTGGGAGAAAGTGGCTATAAAATACTATTCAATTCAGGAGGTGGATGGAGACTGAGAAGATAGCTTATTTTACATCTTTAAGTATATCAGTGATTTTTAACGTTGATGCTGCTTGGGAAACAATTATTATCTAAAGAGTCATTTTTTTTCCCCCCCTAATAGCAGTGGTTCTCAAATTTTTTGGTCTTAGCACCTTAAAAATTATTGAGACTCCCAAATAACTTTATGTAGGTTATATTTATTGACATTTACCATATTAGAATTCAAATGACTTAGTATTTTTATGAAAATAGTTTTGACTTTGAGGACTCTCTGAAGCCACACTCTGAAAACCTCAAACCTATGGTGATTTTTGAGCCAAGACTAGAGCAAGCCTAGAGACTCAGGCCTCCCCTTCCATTATTCCTTTGAGCCAGTCCATGTAATTGAGGACCTTGGTGTAGAAGCCAAACCCTTTTCCACAATCAATGCCCCAGGACACAATGCCAGTGGCCATCCAACGCTCTGTAGTATTGTCCCACACAGCAAAGACTCCTCCACTGTCCCCCTGGCAGGCATCTTGCTTTAGGGTCCTATTTCCAGCACAGAACATGTTTGAGGAAAATACCTCAGTTCTATTTTTCTCCAGAAGCCAGTTCTCACAAGCCTCTCGCTTGGCAATGGGTAGTCGCACATATTTCAGCTGGCTAACCAGTCGGCCTCTTTCCATCCCAAAGCCACTGACGTAACCCATCAAGCCACTGTTATAGAGAGTCTCACTGTCTGGCAAACAGATGGGGAGGATGTTGGGGCTCAAGGAGACTCTGTTCTCTAATTCCAATAGTGCAATGTCACCCTCAAAATTGTTTGGCTCTTCTTGACGGTAGTCTGGATGTACAATGACCCTTCGGACGGTGTGAGTCCCCAGCCTTATGATTTCCTCTAGGTCTGTGTGTCCTAGAAAAACTTCCACAGTTTGGTTCTTTTGGGAGAAGCTGTCCTTGGGGTAGATGGTATGGGCAGCTGTGAGGATCCAGCGATCCCCAAGTAAAGCTCCTCCTCCACGTCCATAAATGATGGTGAGTGCCTGCCATGGAAAGTTTCCCAGCTTTGCTTTGGATGCATCCAGGGCCCCCTGATCCTGGTCAATAGGGATGAATGGTTGTCCACACACTAGAATTCCAGAGAGAGAAGGAAAAGAATGTCATTTATATCATCATAACCATAGTACATGGATGAAGGACAACTTTCTGTGGCAAACTGTCCACCATACAAAGAGAGTCACATAGCTACTTCCCTCTGCTAAGGATGAGGTTCAGGGAAATAACTGTTTAAGATAGGTGTAAATCTTGAGTAATGATGCAAACAACAAAGAAATATAGACAAAATCATGTATGTCACAAGTAAATGAACTGAGTATTAGTGGGCAAGAATTGATTGCTTATTTTGGGATTGACTTTCTTGATAGGAGAAACAACAGGGTATGATAGAAAGAAAACTAGTCTCAGAGGCCAGGAAGAGCGACCTCCAGCATATTCTGGAATGTATGTCAATCCTCTTTCTAAGACTATGAATTGGAAAGGGGTGCCAAACCTACACTGGTAAAAGGAGCTTCCAAATCCAGCAGTTTCCAGTGCTAATGAAATGACAGGTCCACTATTTGTTCCTATTCTCCTAATATTCTCCTTTATCTCTTGCTTCATTGGAAACTTGCCCTTTGAATGTCCAGAAGGAAAAATTTGAGCAAATGAAAAAAGTATGTTGATTTATGCCTTTTCTCTCCATTTCAATATGTATCCATCTTTTCCACCTGACTCATATGGGAATTTCTCCAATTTCATAAGGAAAGTGATTAACAATTCATTTGTCTAGACATATTGCTGGGTTGCCTCTCTCAGGGGCACTGTTATTTTAAAAGAGAGGACCTTATGACAGAGGAATTGTCTAACAATAATATTTTAGTCATCTAATCAAGGATAATTCTTTTAGGGGTGGAAAATGTCTTAAATCAAATGGAGCTGCTTAGTCTTGGGTTGATTGGGTTTCTTCTCTTCCTTTACCCTATTTGACATTCTCCTGCTGTGTTGTGTCCCTTTGTCACTTTTTTCATCCTGTATAGAATTTTTAAAATCCTAAAACAAGAATATTTTTCCAAAGGTCCCATGTGAGACCTCCCCCTTGGTCTGGGACCATAGACTAGTTCAGTGGTAGCTACGTATCATACTGTGGACCACTATTGGGCCAACCTTACTTTTAGTGCTTTGTAAAATCTTTTATAAATATTCTTCTTAAAAATCTATAAACCTTAAAAACCAACTGCATTTTCTTCTTGCATCCTATTTCTCCCATCCTTGACTTTCTCCTGCCACTTCTTCCCTTTTGAGCCACTGAGAATCATTAACTGAATGTTAGAACAATCTGAAATAGAAAATTTAGAAATTGTGAGAGATGTGAAGTTTTTAGAAATGGACAATGTGATTTTTTTTTGGGGGGGGTGGACTATGCATAAGTGCATTTATTGACTATTTGAGGGTTTTAAAATTTTTTGCTCCAAGGAGGATTCTGGGAAGATGGTGGGAGTAGGCTGGTAAATTTCAAACTCTCCAGATTTCCCCCCAAACAGAACAAATTTGTGTCTCAGGGGAACATAGACTGTGAATAATCAAGAAGACATGGGGCCTAACAGGGATCTTCCTGGTACAATCCAAGAAGATCATAAGAAAGCCCCCAGGCCCAAGATTAACCCAAGTGAAATGCAAACACCTCCAGGCTAGCTCCATAGAAACACCAAGTGGGGATCCTTGGGACAAGCTGGGTTTGGCCAGAGCCTCAGCAGGAACCACAGGAATTTCCACCTCCCAGACTGCATGTGGAGTCAGAATTTGAGTTTGGGAAGACTGAGGGAACCTCTGCTGATTAGGAATGCCAGGCCTGGCTGTGCTGCAGAGACAGGGTTTTGGGTGGGAAGAAGAAGCACACTAGAAGTGCAGAGGTAGGGAGACAAAAACATTGTTGGCTATAGGCACTTGCAGAAGGGTGGAGCTCTTGGCTAGGGGCTCCAGGTCGGAGGAAAGAACTGAAGTGAAGCTAGAGGCACTATTCCCCCTATCCCACAATTATAGATGCTTACACTAATAATTATTATTTTTTAAAAAAATTAAAAAATTAATTTAAAAATAATGAACCAGTAAGAAAACCCCCAAACATAAAAACTTACTATGGGAACAGGAAAGCCTGAGGTTCATCTTCAGAGGAAGACACTAATTAAAAAAAAACAAACAACTTCTACCCCAAAGAGTAACATTAAGTGGTCCCTGCCCAAAGAGAATTTACAGAACTCAAAAAACAATTTAAAAAAATCAAATGAGAGACATAGAGAAAAAATAAAAAATAAAAATAAAAACTGTCCAAGAAAAAGATTATGAAAAAAAGTTAACCAACTAGAAAAGGAAATATAGAATCTCAATGATAAAAATAACCATTTGAAAATTAGAATTGGGCAAGGGGAAGTCAGTGAAGCTATAAGAGACCAATAAATAATAAAACAGATTATCGAGAATGAAAAAATAGAATAGAAATGAAATAACATAAGAAAAACAACAGATCTGGAGAACTGATGAAAAAAAGAAAATATAAGAACAACTGGACTACTTAAAAGCTGTGATAAAAAAAAAAGAACCTTGATACAATAATGTAAAAAATAATCCAAAAAAATTGTTTTGGAGTGATAGAACATGAGGGGAAAGTAGAAAAGAAAAAAATCCACTAATCATCAGCTCAATAAGATCATTTGTAGAAAACACATAGGAATATTATTGCCAAATTTTGAAACCCCCAGATCAAAGAGAAAATTAAAATTTTGCAAAAACAAAACAAAACAAAAAACAATTCAAATATACTGGAGCTACAATTAGAATTGTACAGGACTTGTATTGTATTGTAGCCACAATAAAAGACGGCAGGTCCTGGGATAATATCTCTCTATTTATTTATATATTTTAAATTTTATTTTATTTGAAAAAATACAGTAAGAAAAAAAAAGAAACTGAAAAGGAATACAAAACAAAATAAAGTAAAAAAAAAAAAGAGAGAGAGAGAACATTGTCATGGGTCCAGCAGAACATCAGGGAGGATTCAAAATATAACAACAAATTATTAGTTTAAGAAAGTATATATATATATATATGTATATATATATATATATATATACATATATATATATATATTAGTAGAAGAAATTATATTCATGAGTGTCCATTTTTTCCTTACTTCCTTGTAAATTGTTCTTTGGTTCTTTGCTGTGCACTTTCCTGGAATCTCATCTAATGACAATTAAAAGAACTAGGGTTTTAGACAAATATATCATATCCAGCAAAATTATCTATAATCTTGAATGAGAAAAAATGGACATTCAGTGAACTTGCAGATATTCAGGACTTTCTATCAACCAAATTGGAATTTGTTTTTTGGTTGGAATTTTGGTTGGAATTGGAATTTTCAATAGAAAATTTAACATATAAGAGCCAATATCAAAGATCAATTTCATGTAACTTAACATAGACAAATTGTTTATGGTTTTTTTTTTTTTACATGGGAAATCTATATTATATGTTTAAGATTGACATAAGCAATAGGGTAGATCAAAAGAAAGATTGGGGCAAAGTTTTAGGTAAAAATAGTAATAATGTTATACAAATGAGGTACAGAGGAAGAATAGACACAGAGGCATTAGAGGGGGGAGAAGGGCTTGTGGTTCTAAAAACCTATGCACATCAGGAATGGATTAAGTAGGCAACACTACATATATACCTTGAAGGTATAGTACACTCCAAAAATCTATAAAGAAATAAGTGGAAGAGGAATCAGCAGACTGAGAAGCAAAGGGTGTGGAAGGAAGAGAAGGGAGGGATCCATGAGGGGGGGAGAGGTTAAGTAATAGTAAGGCAAGTTAAGGAGCAGAATTAAAGCAGTCACGAGAAATAGGAAAGATATGTGTATGGATATACATGTGTGTGGAGGAGAGTGGGGTGTGTGAATGTGTATATCTATCTATCTATTATATGTATACATAAATGTATCCCTTCTTAACTATAATCTGCTTGGGGGGGGGGGAGGAGAGTAATGAAAGGGGAAAAAAGGAGAAAAAAAAGAATAAAGTAAAAAAAAAGTACACAGCAGAGACCAAAAGAACAATTTACAAGGAAGTAAAGAAAAGATGGACACTCATGAATACAATGTCTTGTACTAATATATGTACTCTCTTAAACTAATAATTCATTGTTATATATTTTGAATCTTTTCTGATGTTCTAAGCACATGACAAAGTTTTGTTTTGTTTCATCTTGTTTTATATACTCTATCCACTGTGCCACCTAGCTGTCCCCTGTTTTTGTTTTTAAATTTTAAAAAATGTACCCAATAAAGGTAGCAGGAAGGACAGATTAATGAGATAATTTTTTTTTTTTTTTGGCTTTAGATTTCTTTTTTTTAAATTCCTAATCTACCCCTCTCATTTTATTTTATGTTTTTTTATTAAAGCTTTTTATTTACAAAACATATGCATGGGTAATTTTTCAACATTGATACTTGCTAAATTTTCTGTTCCAAATTTTTCCCTCTTCTCCACCTCCTCCCCTAGATGGCCAATACATGTTAAATATGTTAAAATATATGTTAAATCCAATATATGTATACATATTTATACAGTTATCTTGCTGCATAAGAATTGGATCTAAAGAAAAAAAAAACCTGAGAAGGAAAAGAAAATGCAAGTAAGCATCAACAGAAAGCATTACGGTCCACACTCAGTTTCCACAGGCCTCTCTCTGGGTGTAGATGACTTTCTCCATCACTGAACAATTGAAACTGGTTTGAATCATCTAAGAAGAAAATTTTTAAAAATATATAAAGGATGGCTCCTTGAGAAGGAGGAGACATAAAGGAAGAAATAGAGGTAAAACATCAATAACATTTTAGAAGAAGTTAGGGGCAACTAGATGGCTCTGGAGTCAGGAGGACCTGACTTCAAATTCATCCTTAGATATCTAATACTTATTAGCTGTGTGAGCATGTTATTTAGTGCTTCAAGTTTAATAGTAGATGCTGCTCTAGAGAAGAGTGAAATTTCTTACAGCATAAAATCAGAGGTCAAGTCATTGATGGAACTTTGCACTTGATTACATTGAGGTTGGAAAATTCTAGTCTAACTGATCAAGTACCATTTAAGCTCTGAATAAGGCAGAGGAACAATTCTCGTGGAATTCTCTGCATCAACAGTCTTAGAAATAAAATTTGGTTAACTACTTAATATGCAAAAGTTATTATGCTAGTAAAAACTTGTGCCTCTTTTTTTATTAAAGCATTTTATTTTTAAAAACATATGTGTGGATAATTCTTCAACATTAGCCCTTGCAAAACCCTGTGTTCCAATTCACCCCCCCTTCCCCCATGTCCTCCCCTAGATGGCAAGTAGTCCGATATATGTTAAACATGGTAGAAATATATGTTAACTCCAATATATGTATATGCATATATGCATATATGCATACAATTATCGTGCAGCTTGTGCCTCTTTTGAAAGTAGGGACTGAGGCTTAGGTTGATAGCAGATAGAGGTGCTCTGGGAGCAAAACTTAGGGAGATAGTAGACCTGTGCTTTATTCAGTGAGGTAAAACTAAGACAGAGAGAAATCTTTGCAGGTATATATTGATTTAGAAAACCACAAGTTAACATAATTTGTGTTATATTTAATTTTTCTTTTTTTGTTGTTAAATATTTTGCATTTATGTTTAATTTGGTTCTGATCCATTCTCTAGAATTTTGTGAACTGCTTGTTCATAATGGACATCAAGTTTGAAATTTCTACCTTATGTTCTGCTTTGTCTCCTATGCACTTAGATGGCATAGTGTAAGAGTCAGGAAGACCTGAGTTCAAATGCTACCTTAGATACTAATTATCTGATTTAAACTTACTCAGAGGCAGCTGATAGATAGATAGAGTGCCGAGTTCAAATCTCACCTCTGACAAATACAGATTGTGTGACTCTTGACAAGCCATTTAATCTGTTTGCCTCAGTTTCTTTAACTGCAAAATTGGGATAATAATAGCACTTGTCTTCACAATTGTTGTAAAGATTAAATTCAATAATATTTGCAAAATACTTAGCAGAATGCCTGACATATAGCAAAAGCTATATAAATGCTCATTCTCTTCTCAAGCTTCTTTTCCTTCCCTGTAAAGTGGGGATAATAATAGCCCCTACCTCACAATGCAGTTGTGAAGATCAGATGAGATAGCACAGAAAATCCTTTGTAAACCCTATGTAAATTTGCTCGACATTGGTCTGAGTATCTTAAAAACCTGTACAAAGTCCCAATAACATTCAACCAAAACACTCCAAAGGACATTTTGTGTCTATATGAAGATAGAGGAAAGGTATCACATTGTGGGAAGAGCCCTCTGTGTATAGCATGAAAGAGAAGACCTGAGTTCAAATTTGATTCCTTTGCTCCCACAGCAGAAACTAGTGAATTGAAGGTAAGAGAAGAGATGGAGATTTTTGCCCTTGGAAAGGCAATTGCCTAAAGCAGAGGGTGGACTAGAGGGCATTCTAGATGTTTGAACTTTTGTGGGAGTGGTGATGGGGACAGTGTGTAGCTTGCCTCAGGCTGTACAAGATTGTCAGAAGCAGGATTTGAATCAGGGGCTTCCAATGCTAGTGCTCTTTCTGCTGAATGATAGGGTAGTCTTTACTTATTTTAAAGTTTAATTTGCATCATTAAATTTTTCTCCATCATTTTCTTAAATCTAGACAATCATCAAAAACAATATATCAAGTCCTGATTGATAGCATTTGCAGATTTCCTAGGTATAAACATTCATACTGAGAATTTCTCAATTAGTTTTCTGATCAGCTAGCTCCAGCACATCTTATCTCTAAGGATCCTGAATTAATTTGTGAATCTAGGCTATCTGGAAATCTCAGGTCAGTCTTTTTCAGTAGAAGTTGAGTAAGACTCCCTCTGCAACATTGGACAAGCCAGTTCCCATCCCTGTGACCTTAGTTCCTATAAAAACAATGATCGTTAAGATCCCTTTTAGTTCTCATATGATACTTTGAATGTTTTAGGGGGATTGACTTCAAGTCCTTTTTTTAGTTTCCTTTCCCAAACTTCCTCTTTCATTCCTTTGCTTCTTTCCTCTCTTTTACTGATGCAAAGAGTGTCAGATCCCGAGGGAAGAAAGGAAGACCTTAGAGATCATATTCTAGCCCAGTTTCTCCTTTTATGGATCAACCTCATAAATCAAAGTTCTGTAAGGTAGAAAGATTTACTTGAAGTTACAAAAAAATGGTCATCTGAAGTTGTCGATTTTCCTTCAGTCAAGTTAACACGCAGTTATTATATGTTAGACATTATGCTTAATTTAGACCTTTACTCTCTCTTTGATTACTACATGCTAATTCAGTGTCTGAGAGCTAACTTGGTGGAGATGGGGGTGGAGGGTTGGGAAAGCAGTGAAGATAAAGCTGTTGAGGGTTTTGCTTACCAGGTAAACACTGAGGAGTCTTCCCATTTCCCTCTCTGTCTTTCCAGATATCCTGGGTTGAATCGTTGAATATTCCTTAGGAGACAACATGAGATAAACTAAGGTGTTTAGAATTTGGAAGGTAAGGGAGACATATGCATAGAAGATTCTTATTTTGGGGGACTGGATAAATCAGGGACTGATTCCTTACCAGGTAAAGGCTGGCCACTGTCCATGGCAGGCACTATCTTGTAATATGGCTCATGGCATGGGTAAGAGATCTTATCTTGGTAGGTATCTTCTCCAGACTCAGTAACATTCTCAAAACCCCAATAGGACGGGTTTTGGGGAGAGCTGCAGGTCATGACTATAGGGGAAAAAAGATATGTAAGCTCTTCCATTAGCTCTCTCCCCCACAAAGAATTTCCTTTAAGTCATCCTGAAAATCTTCAATTATCCTTCTTCCAG
Organism: Sminthopsis crassicaudata; assembly: GCF_048593235.1. Classification (NCBI taxonomy): domain Eukaryota; kingdom Metazoa; phylum Chordata; class Mammalia; order Dasyuromorphia; family Dasyuridae; genus Sminthopsis; species Sminthopsis crassicaudata. The sequence goes on from NC_133621.1 coordinate 188,106,836, forward strand.
CATGGGATGGTTATCTGGGGCACATCTCTTTGCCTTTTGAACTTGTAACAAATCTTTAATTGTTGAGCTCTTTCTTGAGAGCTAGCTATAACTCAACACTACTTAGACTGGGTATACTAACCTGGTCCATAGTGGACAGGATTTTGCCCCAGCTCAACAACATTTGGAAAGAGTGGTTGAATTTCCTCTTCAAAGTGACTACAGTTCCCATGCTTTACTTCTGGTTCTCCTGGCTAAAAATGGCATGATGGATCCACTTTCTATTCTTAGCATCCTTTTCCCATGGTGAATGATGTTTGGTTGACTTTGGAATCAGGAGTGGGTCAGGAAGATAAAAGAGAATATAGTAAGTAGACAATTATTGTTTGCTAATACTGAGGCTTATCTTCCTCTTAAACTCTTCCGGGACAAAAACTGATTTTCTCCTTATGAGATTGCATTTGCCTTCAATCTGTATTCTTTCAGTTGTTGCTGTCCTTGACTGATTTTTCTCCAGATTCAGGTATAGCTAGCTGCACATAGAATGTATTTTGTGGCAAAGGTCACCCTTTCTTTACAACCCTCTTGGTATGGATGCTTACCCACAACTTGATAGTAGACCAGGAAACCCTTGAAGAAAATGGTAGTCCAGTTTTCGAGATTGGAGAAGATTGTGTAGAAAGACAACTTCATTTTCTTCTGCCAGGGTGCAAAATTCCTGTGATTGAGATAATTCCCTCAAACAAATTCCAGTTCTCCACTAAACTGGATCACATGGGTCCAATTGACTGAGAACTGAAAGGGGAGGAGAAGAAGAAAAAAAAAGGGGGATGACTTAGATCTAGATGGAAAATCTCAATTTCATATTGGTTGCAAGACCAATAGAAATAGACTCCATGTTATATATACTTCACCACTTAAATCTCTCTCTGCACTTTGTTAGCATTCTCCCAGGCCCACTTACCTTATCTATGGAGAAATTAGTTGGAATGGCATAAGGGTTCAGAATTAAAAGCCAATAATTGCCCACTTTCTATATACTCTTTTATCTGCCTAGCCCACTCCTGATTCCATCGTCATCCAAACATTATCAAATGCTTAGGATGTTCCTTTAACTTGGGATGGAAAATGCCATCCACATCCAGAGAGAGAATCATGGAGAGTGAATATGATTGAAGCATAGCATTTGTACCTTTATTTGTTTATTTGTATACTTTTTATTTTTTGTGTTTTTGTCTTTTTTGGTCTGATTTTTTCTTGCACAACATGATAAACGTAGAAATATGTTTTTTTTTTTTTTTTTTTTTAAGTTCCTTTAGTCAATTGTATTGCTTCCTTCCCTACTTTCAATCTGCTCCCACCAATGTCAAAATAAATGTGCAAGGACACCTCAAAGTGGAAGGCTCTGTCCATAGGTTTCCTTTCGCACTATTCTGTTCATTTTCCCTAATTTCACCTTTGTAATCTGTAATAGTCATAGAAATCCCCACTTTAGTGTACAGAACACATTTTAATCAGCTCTTTTGAACTAAATTTTTAATTCCAATCAGCACATCATTTGTTCCCTCCCCACACACACACTTTATCCTAAAAGCAAAGAACAAAATGTCTTCACAACTCTTCTCCATCTTCCTCTCATTCCAACACATGCACACACATACACACAGATTCTCACAGGGATCACATTTACAAAGAATTCCAGCTTGTAAAAAAACAAAAACAAAAAAACAAACCCTACACACAGAGACTAATAATGTTCTAACATTGTTCCTTTCCTCATCATATTTTAATATTGGTTCAGAATCTACCAATCAATACTTCTTTTAAAACAAATGAGCAGATGAACTTTGTTCTTTCTACTACCTCTTCTGAGAAATTTTCTCATCAACTGAATCCTAACCAGAAATAGGTGTCCTGGTCCTGCAGCATCTTTGAGGTTTAAGTTCAGTTTCTTGTCACTTGTCTTTGGGTAAACCCCTTAACTGGTAGTCTTACTCTGTAAAATAAAGGGGGTTGAATTTGGTGATTTCCATGGTCCCTTCTAGATCTAAATCTATGATCCTGTGATAATCATGAATATTCCTTATAAATATAATATAGTCAACTAAATATAGTCACTGAGAAAGAAACAGTGTAGTGGGGTGGGGGAAAACTGAATGGAATCAAAGGAAATGGAATAAAAAATTCTATAGTGATATCTGTTTTTTAATTCCATTTCCCATTTTTTTTCACCAATAGGTTGTTTAAATATGTCAGGTTGCATAATTGAAGTTATCATAATAGTTCTGTGACCTGAGGTAAATGAATTACTTTCCCTTCCAAAAGATCAGTTTCCACATTTGTAAAATAAATTGGATTATTTCTATGGTCCCTTCTTGAGCTGATGCCCTATGGGATCCCAACTCTCTGTTATCCACTAAAATGGAGGAGAATATTAGTTAAAAAAAAAAAAACAGTAGGATGTTTTTTAAAAAATTATAGTTCAATCATCATTTAATTATATTTGAAATGCAACCTTTATGATTGCTTTAGCAGTGGACTTGCCTTCTTAATCATGTTCACAATCAATGATTTTGTTTCTTTCTGTTTACAGGTTTGGGGAAGAGTCAGCCTAGAGTAAAACAATTGCAAGCAAAGAATTCACTTAGAGATTAATTCTAATGCATCTGATCAAGAGCTGACTACATGCTTCAGGGATTCATTTTCATCCCAATAGATTTCAATGTCCTAGTCATCTCATCAATATGAGTTTTCCCATCTATACCTTGTCATGAGGCAGCTAAATGGATGGCATAGTGGATAGAATCCTGGACCTGAAATCAGGAAAATTGGAGTTCAAATTCAGCCTCAGACTCTAAATATCTGTGTGACTATAGGCAAGTCAGTTAATTTCTATTCCCCTCAGTTTCCTCATCTGTAAAATGGATATTATAAATAATAAATATAATATCTCTCTGGATTCTTATAAGGACCAAACAAGTTCCAGAACAATAGTAAGTGCGGGGCAGCTAGGTGGTGCAGTGGATAGAGCACCAACCTTGAATTCAGGAGGACCCGAGTCCAAATCTGATCTCAGACACTTAACTCTTCCTAGCTGTGTGACCCTGGGCAAGACACTTAACCCCAGCCTCAGGAAAAAAAACCCCAAAACAAAACAACAACAACAACAACAAAAAACAATAGTAAGTGCTATATAAATGTTAGTTATTATTATTCTTGTTCTTATTTCTCTTTAGAAGGTCTATCCAAAGTCCTAGGAAATTCTCTTCTCAATATCACAGATAGCAAAAGTTGGAAGGGATCTTGGAGGTCAAATTGTACCTGAACAAAAATCTCCTCTGCAATATACCCAACAACCATTTGAAGCATTCAATCTTTACTTCATTATCTCCAGGGAGAGGAGAGCCCCAAATCTCCTAAGATGACCCATTACACTTTTAGGTAACTTTCAATAGTTCTACCTTCTATAAATCCTATATTTGGTTCTTTGAAAATTCCCCCCCCTTGGTCCTGGTTCTTTCTGCCTTCTGGGACCAATCAAAATAAACATGAGTACCTGATGATAGCTATTATATCCTCTTATTCTTCTTTTATCCAAGCAAGGCATCCCATTCAGCCAACTGATCCTTATTATGCTATTAATTCAAGGCCTTTAACTTTACTGGTTGTTTTCTTTTACATATATTTTCATTTTCATTATTTTGTTCATTATTCTCTTTACAATTACATTCAAATATATTTAAGTTGATATGGCTTAACTGGCTCTAACAAAGCTTCCTTCAAACTTGTTTATTCTTATACATCTTGCTGTTTTGCATAATTGTTCACTCTTCTTCTCTGGAAGATTTTATTGACAAGTCTATGGTCTAATAATGATATCTGAACCTAATAAAACTCTTATATATATACAATGTTATTTGATTCTCACTACAACCTCATAAAGCAATTACTGGTATTATCAGCATTTTTCAGAAAAGGGAACTGAAACTCCGAAATGTTTAATGATTTGCCTCAGTCATATTTATAGAAAGAATGATACTTGAACTCTGAATTTTCTGACTTTAAATCTTGATATTGCTCTTGGCTACCATATTTGTCCACTTGATAAGAACGAGTGTTTCTTTAGTAAGATTATTTCTAGTGTCTTTTAGTTTCTCTGTTGTGGTGATTGCTATACTTAGTTAAACTTCCTTAGGAAGTGGTGAAATTCTATAGTGATATCTGTTTTTTAATTCCATTTCCCATTTTTTTTTTTTTTTGTCACCAATAGGTTGTTTAAATATGTCAGGTTGAGCTGCATAAGTTGAAGAGAACATTGTACACAGCAACAAGATTATGTGATGATCAACTGTGATGGACGTGGCTCTTTTCAACAATTAAGTGATTCAAGGCAATTCCAATAGACTTGTGATGATAAAGCCAATTGCATCGAGAGAGAGAGGACTATGAAAACTGAATGTGGATCACAACATAATATTTTACCTTTATTGTTGTAGTTGTTTGCTTGTTTTTCTTTTCTTTTTATTTTTTCCTTTTGATCTTATTTTTCTTGTCCAGAATGATATATATGGAAATATGTTTAGAAGAATGGCATGTGTATAATCTATATTGGATTACCTGCTATCTTGGGGTGGGGGAGAAAATTTGTAACACATGGTTTTGGAAGGGTGGATGTTGAAAATTATCTTTGCATCTAGTTTGAAAAAATAAAAAGCTATTATTATTAAAAACAAATAACTGGTTTAGAAATGATTCTCATATCTTTGGTCTATCATTTCTTGACTCTCTCTATGTAATATATAAATATATATATATATATATATTATCTATATAATCAAGTTAATTTTTTACAATGTTATTCAAGGGCTTATGATGTCTGTCTAGAAGTTTTCAATTTTTTTCTCATAGAAACTATTCATGATAGATGTAATCCTTTAGTCTACAAACCTTTGATCTTTTATTTCCTATTTCTGAACCATGTTTTCAAAATATTTTTGCTATTCTCTCCTATGTCCAGTGTAGAAAATAGAACAAGATACATGTGACATAAGTGATCTTGTTTCAGGTCCCAATGTAGTATTGCCTTTTCACTACTTTCACTACTTGACTTTGTCCACTCTAAAAACACTAGTCTCTGGGGTTTGGTAACATGAATCAACTTCCTGTAAATAATAACTCTATTTAACATGGCTCCATCTCCCTCTCCAGAACTATACTCATCATAGCACTCAGTACTTCTGCCAGGGCAATATATTAATGCTTAAAATATTGAATGGATAACTACAGTATTTCACACCATGATTATCACTAATGTAATACTTTATGCCTTTTGAGCCTTTTGAAGAGATCTCTCTCAGGCTCCAAGGTTAATTATACATTGATTCTTTAAACAGATGTCACCTTGTTCTAGCCTCCCATTTAGGAATGGTTTTGAATCCTTGCCCTGCTGTCCTTTGCATCATGTCTTTATTAATCACATCCTACATTCTAAGCATTGCTCTTGGTGCTGGGTGTATAAAGACAAAACCAAAAACATCCCTGTCCTATAAAAGAAATTTAGATTCTTCTGGATTATAGTCAGGAGGAATAAGAAAATAAGGTGAGTTTAAAGGGTAAAATGAACATCGAATATAATTCTTTCTAGATGAACTTGATCCTGGTGAAGTGATTCACTCCTTAAAGGAAATGGAGATACTCCATTCCAATCCCCTATTTCTTGTGATCTGGATGTTGAAATGAAGAAACAACACATTGACTAAAGCCTCCTCACTCTTTCTCAAGAGAGACCAGAGGTCAAGCACTTTCTAATGCAACCCTCAGAGAGTTATTTTTTTTTTTTTGCAACAAGTGGGTTTTTTTTCATCATTCATGTTATGTTTCATCTGATGCCCCAATTGTGATTCTTATGCCTGGCTATCCTTGAGGCATCTGGGTAGCTGGACTTGGAATAAGATCTGAAGATCAAATCCGGACTCAGACATTCACTCAACCTCATCTGTGTCTCAGTTTCCTAATCTGTAAGGACCCCTAAATTCTCTTCCAGCTCTGTTTCTATGAGACCCTACATAGCCTTCAGGAGGTTGTGCCCATGAAGCTGTTCACAACATTTATACATTCAGAAGCAGCAGCATAATTTAATGGAAAAGGTCATTATTGGAACTGGAGGCAGAAGATCTTCATAAAAATTTCAGTTCTGCTATTTATTTGTTCTCTCCCAAAACTTCCTCTCTATTAAGCTTCCCTATTTTTGAGGAATTTTTCTTCAGTTGTAAAAAGGTGATAATAACAACATCCAACTCACAAGGTTGTTGTGAGGATCAAATGAGATAATCTTAAAAAGCACTTAGTATGGTGCCTGGCATATAGTAGGCACTTTATAAATGCTTATTCTCTTCCCTTCCCCTATTAAAGATATCATTCTGGTAGTCTTCCAGGTTTTTTACCAGGTTATCTTCCATTCTTCATTTTCTCTCATCTCATATAGACACTCTAGAATAAGATGATAAACTCCTCCAAATGGCATTTAAAATTCTCACAATCTTATCTCAAATCTATCTTCCTAGTCTTATTATAAATGATCTCCTTCCCCCTCTCCCCTCATATTCTGCGTTCTAGTCAAACTGTCTTTCTCTCCATTTATCTCACACTCCTTATTCTATGCTCTTTCATTAGCCCAATGCTTAAAATCTTCACCTCCAAGGATTCCTCCCTTCTTTCAAGATGAAACTTAAACACCAATTTCTACATGAACACATTCCAGATCCTTTCAGTTACTAATGTCCTTCTCTCTAAGTATCTTGCATTTAACTATGTATTTATTCTGCATGTGCTTACATATGGTCTCCCCAAGATGGAATAGGAGCTCCTTAATTTTTTTTGTATTTCTCTTCCCAGCACTTAGCACAGCAGCCGATACACTATAAGTACTTAAGAAATGCTTGCTAATTGATCAGTGATCTTGGGCAAATTCTTCTACTTCTCTGAGACTCAGTTTCTTTTTCTGTAATGTTATCTGTAAGATTGGACTAATTTGATTTGTCAGATCATTTCTAGCTCTAAATCCTATGCAGCTATGTATCGCTTCTCCTAATTTCCAATTTGAAAGCAAATACCAGAAAAGGAAGCCAGATTATCAGTGAAAAGCTCACTAGCCGGCTACAAAAAGAGGAGCCTTTGTTTCCTACAGAACCTTCATGTCCACCATGCTTTTTCCTGGGACATCAAACTCTAGCTGAGAGGATTCAGGGGCCTTGACTTCAGGGAAGCTTCTGAATAGTGCAGAAGGGAAAGAGATATACTGTATAGCCTTGTAAAGGGCTCCCCAAAGGGACAGATATCAGCTACCAACAAGTAAGAGCCAGCCTGGGAGGTGGAGTTCCTGGGACAGGCCATTACTACCTGCTCCTAACTCCGAAGCACAGACCTTCCAACAGCCTCTAGGGAGATGGGCTATCTCTGGAACTTTACCATTTCTTTTCCTCAAGCACTCCTCCCCTACCAGTCCTCCCATAGAGAACTCACTCACATCTGGTAAATCCAGGCTATAAGGCAGGCTTCCGGTGAGTGCTCCGTAGGCCGAGCAAGGGAATTTATTCGTCTCTAGCAATGGAAGAGTAGGTGGGGCCAGGCTGGGACTAGAGGAGAATTACTGGAAATGACTTCTATGCTATATCAAGTTCCTTTTTCCCCCAAAATACCTGCAGAAGGCGACACCTGCTGTCGAAATAAGGGAAATAGCAAGGTTTTTGGAGTCTAGATTTTTAATCTATTGGCTTTAGGGCAGTAGAGAAATCTCAAGATTAATCAATCTTCTTTTAAAATTTTTATTTTAATTTATGAAATAAAATAATCATTTCCATAACATAGTATGATAAAAAAAAGCATACAAAACTGAAAATCTATTATGTACAATATCCCTTTCAAAAATATATTATAAAGTTATTATGTAAATCTCTGGCTTTTCTCCCCCATAGTCAATTTTCTTGCTAGAAAACTAGAAGATGAGAAGATAGAGAAAAGTTAAAATGATTCATAGCTGGCTGTTTCCTTTCTTTTCTATCTTAGTCTTTTTCAGTTTTTGTCTTTTTTGTTTCCTATGGCTTGATTCTTTGTCTGCTTTATCCTGTGAGTGGAACTATTATTCCTTTCCTTCAGGGATCTGTCTGAAAAAATGGAACCGGGGGGATTCTACCTCCGTACCAGCCAATGTAATGAATACTTTCTCCCAGAGCCAGGTACGATACCTCTCCCCACTGCCCTCTAGGGGTACCCAGAGGGAATTTTTTTCTAGGATGGATAGAGAGGAGAGGGAGAAATTTATTCTATAAACTCAATCCCCAGTAGTGCTTGACTCACAATAGGTTTTTAATAAATGCTTACTGACTGATATTGAGATCCAAAAATGCTTTGGTAGCAATTAGGAAAAAAAGGGAAAAAAAAGGAAATTTGATTGTATCTATGATCGTCACAAATCTCAAATTCCAAAAGAGCTTACTGGTTTTATACAAGTCCCACAAGGTATGATCAAATCCCTCCATTTACTATCTTTCATATTTATGTTTCAAATTTCTAGGCCTTGTTCAGTCCTTGTGAATAAGATAGACGTTTTCTCATCTAAAAAAAGCTATCGGAGAATAGGATCTTGTCTCTTTAAATGGGATGAGGTAATTTGATTGATTGGTTGACTCAAACAACCTTTACATCTGCATAGGGTGGAGGGTCTTGGCAAAAGCTAGCTCAGCTTCCATGGTGGGGAGAGGGAGGGAGTACTCCAGTAGATAAAATTCCTCCAACCACAAAATGAAAGGAAAAAATGACAAAAACAACATCCCTGGCCTTAAGAACAATGATGATGTATCAGGTTTAATGTAGCAGGTGGTGCTTGATCTTAGTTGGAAGTAAGAAAGAAATATATTCCAGCCAGTATAAAAGCATAGAGAGGGGGATGTTGTAAAGGAACACCATCATTATCACTCTCTTTGCCAGCATTTATATAGCGCCTATTGCGCTAATTATTGTACAAATATTATCTCATTTGATCCTCTCAATAACCCTTGAAGGTAGAGATAAATGCTTTTATTACCCCCATTTTATAGTTGAGGAAACAGAGGCAAATAGAGGTCACACAGTAGATAAGTAATTTGAACTATAGTCTTTCTGACTCCAGGCCCAGTATTCTATTCTTATCCCCCACCTACCAGGGGAAAGGCCATCAAATCTATAAATTTTGGGAGCTATCCAGAAATTGTATTCATATATCATAATTTTTTCAGCCATTCCTCAATTAATGGACACTCATTTTATTTATAATTCTTTGCTACTACAAAGAAAGCTTCTGTGAATAGATAACTATAAAAATTAATGAGAGGATATTTTATATAATTGCAGAAAAATATATTAAAATTCACTTGGGGGGGCAGCTAGGTGGCGCAGTGGATAGAGCACCAGCCCTGAATTCAAGAGGAGTTCAAATCTGGCCTCAGACACTTAACACTTCCTAGCTGTGTGACCCTGGGCAAGTCACTTAACCCCAGCCTCAAAAAAAAAAAAAAAAAAAACCAACAAAAAACAAACAAACAAAAAAAACAAAAAACAAAACAAAACAAAACAAAAAAACACAGAAGAATACATTAAAGGAAGAAATGAAATAAGAAATAAAGCAATCAAAATTAGTTGTTCCAGTTTCTGCTAATTTCAAGGACATAATTTACTAGAGGGAGAAGGACTCTCTTTCTGATGAGAAATGTTGGGAAAACTAGAGAGCAAATTTGCCAGAAACTAAGTTTATGTCGTATGTGTATGTGTATCTGTGTGTGTCAATAGAGTCAAAATAGAAGGAAACTAGATCAGAAACTTCTTAAAAGTCTGGGTAGAGAAAGATTTCCTAACTAAATAAGAGATAAAGAGTATCAGAAAAGGCAAAATAAATAATCAATTAGCAACATTTTATGTAATTTTTATTATGTGTCAGGCAACTTAAGTACTGGGGATTACAAAGAAAAGTGAAAACCCTGTCTCTATCCACAAAGAGTTGTAATGGGGGAAATGACCTTGCAAAGAGCAATTCCTCTCTCTCTCTCTCTCTCTCTCTCTCTCTCTCTCTCTCTCTCTCTCTCTCTCTCTCTCTCTCTCTCTCTCTCTCCACACACTCACACACACATACACATACACACACACACACATACATTAAAAAGGGAAGTAAAGTCAGCTCATAATATTAGACAATTTCTTCTCTAGCAGTAGAAGGGACCAGAAAAGATCTCTTGCAAAAAGTCTGATCTGAATTGTCTTAAAGGAAGACAAGAAAGCCATAGTGAAATTATTCTAGGCATGGGGAACAGTCAACAAAAAAGAAAAGTTGGGAGATAGAATTGTGCTTGAGAAATAGTAAGTTAATGTAATTGGATTGTAAAGAGTGTGGTAAAATGTAAGAAGACTGGAAAGGAAGAAAGGGGTTGATTTGTTAAGGGCTTTAAAAGCCAGAGAGAAGTTTTTATATTTGATCCTAGAAATAATATTCAATAGAGTTGGTTAACTTTTAAAAGCTTTTGCATGCACAATATCAATAAAGATATCATTAGATGAGTAATAATAGAGTGGAAAAAATACTTCTATGAACTATTACCAGTAAAAGTCTGACATTCAAGATATTAAATTGACATAGATATATATGTAAGATCCAGAACCACTCTTTAAAAGATAAGTGGTCAAAGAACACAAACAGTAAGTTTTTAAAAGAATCACAAATTGTAAATGGTCATATGAAAATGAGCTCCAAATCAGTAAGAGATGTCCCTCTTCTCTGTCTCTGTCTCTCTCTGTCTCTCTTTCACACACACACACATACACACACACACACACACACATACACACACACACACACACACACACACACACACACACTAAAAAAGGAAGTAAAGTCAGCCCATAATATTAGACAATTTTTTCTCTAGCAGTAGAAGGGACCAGAAAAGATCTCTTGCAAAAAATCTGATCTGAATTGTAAGAGAAATGAAAATTAAAACAATTCTGAAGTTCTTATACCATTCAAAAATGAAGACCACAATAAAAGGGAACACTCAATGTTGAAGGGATTATGGAATATCAGTCACACAAACCTGGTAATGATGTGGCTAGGAAGTAGTCTAATTGTCCTTCATTTGTAAGAATTTAGTCTCTATGCTAAATGAATTTTTTGGTATTATAGTAAAAAAGTAAGACTGGCAGTCCAAGTGAGTGGAATGCATTAAGTAAGGAGAATTAACTATTATTTAGATGAATTAATTCTACTAGATTTTAAACAAAAACACTAGAGAAAGGTTAAGAACCATGAGTTTCTTTACACATGCTCTGTTGGTAGTGACCTGGTAGCTAAAGACTGGGGCTACACAGGTGCCTAGAGCATTTAAGAAAGTAAAGAGACTACTATTGTTTTCTATAGTCGGGTGGTGGTATTGCAATGTATTTTACCTCCATTGAACTAGAATGAGCTTGAGAGCATTTTCAGAGTAGGAGAAATTCAGTTCATTGGACTTTAAAAGTAGACTTGCCTGAGGATAGATTTGGTCCAGGAATAAAGCTGATGGGAAAGCAAAATGAGATTTTGCTTGGGGTTATCTTAACCCTTCCAGGGTTTTTTCCCCCAAGGAGAGGGTACCGACACAAAATACTGGACAGGACTGGGAGAACAGGTGGTCACCACTAACTGTTAAGTCACCACTGACTAGTGAAGGCAGATCTGGGATAGATCCTTGAGAAAAGCAGTGGCCAAAGTGGAGACCTGGGATGGATATGGGACCAATATGTAGCAACTGAAAAACAGACCTGGACGGATAACTACCAATGTGCAGTAGTCGGTGGGATTGAACCAAGAGATTAATTCCAAATCATTGGCTACTTGCCCCATGATGGGGCTTCCATTTTCTTCATTTCTTTGCAGAGCCTATCCTAGAAAGTTCCAAAAGTAAATTTCTTCCTTTATCTTCCTCCCCAAACCTTCCACTCAGAGGTTTGGGGGAAGATTCCCTTAGTTTTTACTTTATTATGTTTTTATAAGCCCTATGGACCCCTAAATCTTACAAACGAGGTTGGTTAACTTCCTAAAAACTTTCTAGACTAGCAGGGACGGGAAATAGAATGAAATCAAGATTTCATATACTTTTATTTCCACACAACTAGAATAATATTGATTAAGTTGAAACAAGAACATGATAGGAGGCTGGGAGATACCTAAGAGTTTGTAGGCAGAGTGAAAGCTGACAAACGATTGGGAAATTGCAGCTATGATGGAAACCTGGGCAAGCGCAATGGCTCTCCTCTGCTAGAACCGCTTTTCTGGTGGTTTGAAGACAGTGCCATCTGCTGTCCAAATTCCATGCTACACTGTATCCTTGGTTAATTTAATTAAGGACACAGCTTGCTTCTCTATAGGCCTGCAGAAAGTGGAACGTGAATCTGGGGTGGGCGGCTTACTTCTTCCCCGGGATACTCACCAAAGGCACAGGCAGCCTCTATCAGTCACAGATGTAAGACTGGGTTCAACCCTATTGCCTTGGGCAAAATTGAATTAGCAGCAGAACCAAGTCAGTCTGTGGTGGGGAGAAAGATATTAGCTGCATCTTTGTGCCTTTCTCCGGGAGCACTCCCAGTATTCTGGCTCATTAGAATGGTGGCTGGCAGGTGGTGGGGAGTGGCGTTTCTGTTCTGTCTTCTTCCCCCCAAGGTGTCTTGTCTACTGTGGTCATTTGGTACCTGCCCCAGAAGCCTGTTTTCTCTGATATGAAGCTAATTTAGCTTATCCTCTTTAAATGAAGAAAATAGATGGTTTAACAGACACTTAGGAATGAACCCTCAAAATGTGAGCACTGGATTACAGATCCTGGTTCCATGTCTAGATTTTTCTTGCTTTCTTAGCTAGTGGCTAGTTAGGAAACCCGAGATAATGTGTCCCTTAGTATGAGGCTCCAGAGGCCATCCCTGCCTGTCTCCTCTGAGAGCTTGACTTTTTCAATCATTCCCTTTCTTTGTCTCACCTTAATCTCTCCACATCTACTGGTTCTCATCACCTATAAACATGTGGTAGTAGGACCAATACTTCTGCAAGGCTATTTATAATTTCTGGTTGTGTAGTTCCATATCACTTTCTTTTGTTTGATGGTATTATTTGCTTCTTAAAATTTTGTAACTACAAGTGATACCCTTTCTAACTGAGGAATGCAAATTAATAGTATTTTCTGTAATAGATATGCATACATATATGCATGTGAACATAGATATTTTTATAAGGGAGCAGGTAAGTGGTGCAGTGAATAGAGGGCCAGGCCTGAATTGAGGAAGTCTCATCTTTTTAAGTTCAAATGTAACCTTCAACACTTACTAGCTGTGTGAACTTAGGCAATGCACTTAATTGCATTTACTTGCTTCAGTTCCCTCATCTGTAAAATAAGCTGGAGAAGGAAATGACAACCACTCCAGGTTTTTGTTTTGTTTTGTTTTGTTTTGCCAAGAAAACCCCAAAGGAAGTCATAAAGAGTTGGATATGATAGAACAACAATAAAATTTTTAAATAAGTATAATATGGAATTGACCAATGACCCTATACTCTTGCATGGAGTGTTCAGTTGACACAATCTCCCTGTGAATTTTGGAACATATGTAAACATTTTGCAAATCAAATCAGACCAAATGAGATATTTGTAAATACTTCTAATTATTCATTCATTATTTTTATTGATAATATTATTATTAATAAGTAATAAAAATAAAATATAAAAAATACTTGTAAAAGAAAAGAGAAAATGCTTAGCACAGTGCCTGCCACATAGTAGGCACAATTATAAGTGTTTATTCTGTCCGTTTTTGTAAATGGTTCTTGTCTGCTAACCATGTGGCACAGAAGAACTTCTTTGACTGGCTGACTATGTAACAAAAGCAGAGTGTATTTTAAAAGTTCAAATAAATAGAACCTGCCCCTTTGCTTTGTTTGACTTTTTCCTTACTGGCAGCATTCTGGTGAGAGAAAAGAGAGTGAAAAGAGAGAAAGTGAAGGTCCTTCCATCCCCTGACGTGAAGCAATTCTTCTGCCTGAGGCCATCACTTATAGATGAATCCCAGTTTCAATTAATATGGGAGAAGTTCCAAAGACCTCCTTGAGGCATGATGCTGAATTAGCCAGGCTCTACAGCAGACTTCCTTTTCCATTTTCCTTCACCTAAAATGAAAGAACAACCAACATGACAAAGAATTGAAGCCACACAATCAATACTTGATCAGCTACATCAATCAATCAATAAACATTTATTAAGCACCTACTATGTGCCAGGCATTGTGCTAAGTGCTGGGAATACAAAAAGAAGAAAAAGACGTTCCCCAATCTCTAGGAACTCACAACCTAACAGAATGGGAATGGCCTAATGTTTCTCTCATTTCTGCATTATCTCTTCTCTCACCAGAATGCAGCTAGGCAAGAAATCGTACCAAATGAAGTGACAGTCTGGTCAACACCTGCCTTTGAAACGTACTGTTTCTGTCTAGGCAGCCAACCAAAGAGGTGTCTTTTCTCTATGTGATTAACATATCAGAACCAGTTGCAGAAGGTCTGTGCTGGCTCTCAAGTTCACCTGGGGATTGCATCAGCCATTCACACTTGCTAATATGCGCTGAGCTCATTGGCCCATCTCCTGCTTCATAAGTAAGGTTATTATCCCCTTGTCAGTATGTTTGTGGTTTGGAAGTTTATTCACTTCCTCTCTGGAATCAGAATTAGCATTTCACTTGTAGAATCCCAGACTAGGAGTAAAAGGCCCACTTATCTCTAGGGAGCTTTTGATTTCCCTTTTGAGAGAATAATTGAAGGTTTCTTGATTATCACTTGATAATTGAGATGTATTTAATGTTAATTGTACCCACACTTTTTATTTTGTTATTGCCTTTAAAATCGTCTGTGAGAGAAAGGGAACAAGCATTGATATAGGACTTAAAATATGCCAGGAACTGTGCTAATTTTTTTGCTAATATCCCTTTGATCCTCACAACAGCTTTAGGAGATAGATGATATTGTCCACATTTTATAGTTGAGGCAAACAGATAAAATGACTTGGTCAGGATATAACTGACAAAAGGTTTGAACTTAACTCTTTTTACTCCCAGGCCCACTGTTTTCTCTACTGCACCATCTAGCTGCCTCTAAGGAGTGTTCCCTTCTTTATCCAATGACAACTCCATAGATCAATACCCATCTGCATCTGACATCATGAATAAGATCTTCCATAGCCTTCATGCTAGCCAACCTTGAATAAATCAGGGAATATTCTACTCTCATATGCTCATCCCCCTCAATTAATTATCCTGCTCAACAATTCCAAAACACAGATCTGGAAGTAGATGCTGTACCATCATCATTCTGGAACCTTCCCCCCCCAAAAAGGACAGAACATCTTTTGTAAATGAACTTTTTCTATATTAAAGGAAAAACAAAAAGCTTGAAAGAAATCTTTAGATCACCTGGGATGTTGCCAAATCATTGCCCTAATTTGGACAGATTTAGAGGCCCACAGGCTGTAAATATATCCTTTATATCCTTTAATAATGTTCTTTGGCTATATAAGTCCTATTTTTTGGTTTTCTATTCCCCTCCCCAATATAGATATTTAAATTACTACATAATCATTTGGAGAATTGAATTGGGTAGAATAAGCTGATCAGATCTCTTTCTCATTTTTAAATTCCTTGAACTCAAGGAACTCTCATTTCAATGGCATTCAAATGCTATACATCCCTAGATCTTTCCCATTTTAAAAATCATTTACTGAAAGGACATCAGGAACGATCTAAAAGCATCACTGAGCCTGCTGCTTGGAGGTGAGCTGCCTGGGCTCATTTGTATCTTAACCACTTCAGTTCCTTGTCTGTGTGTGTACATGTGTGTGTCCTTTTCCTTTTGTAAACTGTGTTCTTTCTTCATGCTGATGCCGTGTGTATTTGTGGGAGCTTATGGGAAAGATGTTTTGTTGCTATAGTTTTTATTAATCCATTTCAGTAATACCTTTGCTTGGAGTTCATTGTATTCTCTGGTTAATGGGGAGAAAAGTAAAGACATTGGTGGAAGCTTATAAACTACAGTTTTAACTATGAAGACCTACAGAGTACATTGAATCTAAAGTAAACATCTACCATGCTTTCAAGTTCTCACAAGTGTGTGTGTGTGTGTGTGTGTGTGTGTGTGTATGTGGTATCCTAGAGAAGTCTACATTTCTGTATGGGACCTTTATGTCTTTTATCTCCTTTTGGTCAAAATGTTGGTTCTTTGAGAAGGTATTCATATTTAAATGACTTCTCTTAAAATATTACAAATTATTTTCCAAAATGGTCAATTAAATTAACATTTCTGCCAACAGATATTTGTGTACCAGAAAAAATTTAAATATTTTTTGACAGCACTTGTCCATTAAGAAAGAAAGGAGGAGATAGGCAGGAAACCTGGTATTGGTAGAGCTGTGGTGGGGCAGAACTGCGGAAAAGACTGTTAGCAGTCAGGACAGGCAGGATTTCTACAGATGGGAGAGCAGTATATTGGGAAGGGGCAGAGTAGAGATTAGCACTTCAGGATTCAAATTTGATCTAGGCAAGGGGCAAAGACTCAATACTGGCTCAGTAAGCTAGTTCCCTTAGTGCCAATACAAAAGCTCTTCAGAGATTGCCTCACAGCAGGCTCTGCCCAGAAAAGGGGGGCAGATAGTTGTTGGGTAATGACTGGAACAATAAATAAAAAAGGATTGGTTCCTTTACTCAATTTCCTCCTGGAAGAAAGCATGAACAGTTGTTCATATGGGAGAGAGCAAACAGGCACAAATTTTCCTGGCTCAGATATTGGAGGAGTGACCAGGGAAAGGGGGACAAGAAGCGGTAGAAAGACCTGGCTGAAACTGTGGTGCAGTATGGTGCCCCACAAACCAAAGGTCAGGGAAAGCAATGGAAAATGCTTCCCTTGGGGTAGTTCTCAGTCACTTTTCAGCATAGTTCATTGGCAAAAAGTGATAGTGGTGGTAGAACAGTTGGAATGGAGCAGAGAGGAAGTCAGTCCTTCAGCCATCTGAACTTTTATTTGCCCTAAGTCTGGCCCTCTTCTTTCCTGCCAACTTGAAGTTTGGGTGGTGAGAGTGAGCTTAGTGCCAGGTTGTACCTGTCACCTTTTCCCTCCCCCAGTTTGCTTATCTGCTAGTCCTAAATCATGAGTTTAGGAAGTTGATGAGCCAAAAGGTCTAGTGCTCCAGGTGGAAGCCAAATTCCATCAAGCTGATTTAAAAAGCACTACTAAGGAGAATTGGGTTCTAGTCTTTGTCTTTAAAACTAATAAAAAAGGATGGGTAAAACAGTCTCTAAATTCCCTCCAAGTTCCAACAGTTTATGAGTCTGTGGTCCTTTTGACTCCCCCTCAGCTCAGCATCAATTTCAGTAAGTGTTTGAGTCTTTTTGTATGTGTGTGACTTTGGATAAATCACTTCCATGTGCTATGGTCTCAGTTTCTTCCTCTTTAAAATTAAAGAATGGGATTTGTTAATTCTCTAGGACTATTCAAGATCAAATAGAATACTTTAAGATTTTGGTGGGGTTGCCTTCAAACTCTCAACCCATCACCAAAAGCATGTTTGAAAATTGTGATGATTAAAAACATTCCAGGGACTTAATTTCTGGGTAATTTAATCATTTTAATAAGGCCAGCATATTATGAACAAAAGCATGAACATTTGGTCTTCTCTCTTAGACCAAAGTTATCCTAGCAATGGGCTCAGAGTTTATCTACCCTTCCAAAAGTAGGTGTTCAATGAAGGTCTGAGAGTGACATCATGACACCTTAGCTAGTGAAAATATCTCTATTCAGACTACTCCCATCGAAGTTTGAGTAAAATAGTATCAGTCCATGTAAGTCTCTCCAGGCCTTTCTGAAATCATCCTGCTGATCGTTTCTTACAGAACAGTAATATTTCATTACATCCATATACCATAACTTATTCAGCCATTCTCCAAGTGATGGGCATCCACCCAGTGTTAAGTTCCTTTACCACTACAAAAAGGGCTGCTCCAAACATTTTTGCATATGTGCGTCCTGGCTGCTAAGCTGGAACTGAGTGTACATAGGCAAAACACAAAAATCTTTTTCTTTATTTCCTTCTAGCTATTAGGTTTAGGATGACACTTGGAGCTCCAGAGAACTCCTAGAGGTAGACCAACCTATGGCCTATATATATGGCCTTTCCAGGAAAATCTGTGTCTGGGAATGGATCTGTTTATGTTTTCTTTTTCTGATACAGGGTGTTGTGAGATCTCAAACAATTGGAAGAGCTACCAGATGTACAACAACCAAGTCTGGAAAGGAACCAGGAGCTCTGATTAAAGACCTACTTAATCCATAGCAGTAATGGATTGACCCAGCAGTTGAGTCACATCCTGTAAGCAGGAGGATAACTCCATTCATTGATTACACCGTTTTTAGGAACTTGGTGGGGTGAATGTTTTATTAGCAGACCTCATTAAGTTTGAATCTCTCTCAAGGAATTGAAATACTAAAGGGAAGAGTCCACCATAGATTTGAGGGAATATCTTTGTTAATCCTATATCTTCTTGGTAAATCTCCTTTTGTAAAAGCTAATTGATATTAATTGCTTTTTTGATGTCAAGGACATATCCATTGGCTAAACTGATAGTTGGCTACTAACCATTTGTATTGATGATACTGAGGATTAGCAGGCTTGTCTATTGATATTAAGAAGAATATACTGGAATGAAGGTTGGATCAAATAGCATTAGAAAGATACTCTGTTGTGTTCTATTTTCTAGAGCCCCCACGTTGGGGTGATTAAAATATTGAATCCTGCTTTCTAGAGCCCCCAAGTTGGGATGACAAAACATACCATTGCTTTCTAGAGCCCCCACATTGGAGTAATTAAAATATACCTTCCTAGTGGAGAAGTGATGAGGTGGGACTCCTGAGTATGGTGGGAAAATAGAGTCCGTTTATTTCAAGGGCTTTCTCCTTTGTATAACAAAAACAACACTGTGCACATGGGACCACATAAACAACTTGCTATTGTACTTAGTTTCCACTTGGTATCACTCTGCTTCAATCACAACAAAGGTTGTCACTGACCCCTGATTTCTCAGGAAGGCTGAGAACCCTTAGGGGAGATGGGGAGCTGAACCAGACATTGTCAGCAAGTTCCTTCTGGGCTGAAGGGTCTTATACCTTACCCAGAGTTTCCCCACTGTTTGTGACCTTCTAAAATTAACTCCAAAAGGTACCCATGAAACCTTGAGAGAGATGCGCAACCTCTCTCTGAGGACCCAACTTGACAGTTGAGTAAAGGATCCCTAAAATCTTTTTCCTTCCAGGTTTATAGATTGCTGTTTCCCCTAATGGTATTTTATTTTTCCAAATACTTGCAAAGATAGTTTTTTTCTTTCTTTTAAAAAAATAATAGCTTTTTATTACTCCAAATACACACAAAAATAGTTTTCAACATTCATCCTTGAAAAACTTTGTGTTCCAAATTTTTCTCCCTCTTTCTTCCCTAGATAACAAATAATTCAATATAGGTTGAATGGGCAATTCTTGTAAACATATTTCCATATTTGTCATGCTATGCAAGAAAAATCAGATCAAAAGGGTAAAAAAAAAAAAAAAAAAACAAAACAAAACCCAACAATCAACAACTACAACAAAGATGAAAATATTATCTTTTCATCTACATTTAGTCTCCATAGTTCTCTCTCTGGATGCAGATGACTCTTTCCATCACAAGACTAATGGAATTACCTTGAATTACCTCACTGTTGAAAAGAGTTAAGGGCATCTCAGTTGATCAACACATAATCTTGTTGTTGTTATGTACGATGTTCTCTTGATTCTACTCATTTCACTTAGCATCAGTTCATGTAATTCTTTCCAGACTTTTCTGAAATCATCCTGCTTGTTGTTGTTTGTTATAGAACAATAATATTCCATTACATCCATATGCTATAACTTATTCAACCATTACCCAATTGATGGGCATCCACTCAATTTCTGATTCCTTGACACTACAAAAAGAGCTGTATAGGTGGGTCATTTTCCTTTTATGATTTCTTTGGGATACAGACCCAGTAAAGACACTTCTGGCTTAGGATATGCACAGTTGTACAGCCTTTAGGCATAGTTCCAAATTGCTCTCTACAATGGCTGGATCAGTTCACAACTCCACCAAAATGCATTATGGTCTCAGTTTTCCTTCACCCCTCCAACATTTATCATTATCTTTTCTTGTCACCTTAGCCAATCTGAGAAGTTTGAAGTGTTGTCTTATGACGGAGTTGTCTTAATTTACATTTCTCTAATAGTGATTTAGAGTATTTTTCATATGACTATAGGTGACTTTAGTTTCTTCATCTGAAAATTGTTTGCCCTAGGATCATTTATTAATTGGGGAGTGGATTATATTCTTATAAATTTGAGTCAATTCTTTATATATCTTAGAAATTAGGCCTCTATCAGAAACACTGACTAAAAATTGCTTCCCAGTTTTCTGCTTCCCTTTTAATCTTAATTGCATTGGTTTTATTTGTAATAAATTTAATATAATCAAAATGATCCATTTTACATTTCCTAATGTTCTCTAGTTCTTCTTTTGCCATAAATTCTTCCCTTCTCCACAGACCTGAAAGGTTGAATATCTCTTTTTCTCCTAATTTGCTTATAATATCACCTTTTACTTCTATATCATGAATCCATTTTGACTTTAACTTTGTATAGGGTTTTAAATGCTGGTCAATGCATAGTTTCTGACATTTGATTTTCCAGTTTTCCCAGCATTTTTTGTCAAATAGTGAGTTCTTATCCCAGAAACTTGAATCTTTGGATTTATCAAACACTAGATTACTATAGTCATTGACTGTTGTGTCCTATGAATTTAACTTATTCCATTGATCCACCACTCTATTTTTTTTTTTAATTCATTTTTCCAAATTATCCCCTCCCTCCCTCCACTCCCTCCCCCCATGGCAGGTAATCCCATACATTTTACATGTGTTACAATATAACCTAGATACAATATATGTGTGTAAATACCATTTTCTTGTTGCACATTAATTATTAGCTTCCAAAGGTATAAGTAACCTGGGTAGATAGACAGTAGTGCTAACAATTTACATTCGCTTCCCAGTGTTCCTTCTCTGGGTGTAGTTATTTCTGTCCATCATTGATCAACTGGAAGTGAGTTGGATCTTCTTTATGTTGAAGATTTCCACTTCCATCAGAATACATCCTCATACAGTATTGTTGTTGAAGTGTATAGTGATCTTCTGGTTCTGCTCATTTCACTCAGCAACAGTTGATTTAAGTCTCTCCAAGCCTCTCTGTATTCCTCCTGCTGGTCATTTCTTACAGAGCAATAATATTCCATATCATTCATATACCATAATTTACCCAACCATTCTCCAATTGATGGACATCCATTCAACTTCCAGTTTCTAGCTACAACAAAAAGAGCTGCCACAAACATTTTGGCACATACAGGTCCCTTTCCACTCTTTAGTATTTCTTTGGGATATAATCCCAATAACAGCAATGCTGGGTCAAAGGGTATGCACAGTTTGACAACTTTTTGGGCATAGTTCCAAATTGCTCTCCAGAATGGCTGGATTCTTTCACAACTCCACCAACAATGTATCAGTGTCCCAGTTTTCCCACATCCCCTCCAACATTCATCATCATTTGTTCCTGTCATCTTAGCCAATCTGACAGGTGTGTAGTGGTATCTCAGAGTTGTCTTAATTTGCATTTCTCTGATCAGTAGTGATTTGGAACACTCTTTCATATGAGTGGAAATAGTTTCAATTTCATCATCTGAGAATTGTCTGTTCATATCCCTTGACCATTTATCAATTGGAGAATGGTTTGGTTGCCTATAAATCAGGGTCAGTTCTCTATATTTTGGAGATGAGATTTTGTCAGAACCTTTACTTTTAAAAATATTTTCCCAATTTGTTACTTCCCTTCTAATCTTGTTTGTATTAGTATTGTTTGTACAGAAACTTTTTAGTTTGATGTAATCAAAATCTTCTATTTTGTGATCAATAATGATCTCTAGTTCTCCTCTGGTCATAAATTCCTTCCTCCTCCACAGGTCTGATAGGTAGACTATTCTCTGTTCCTCTAATCTATTTATGATCTCATTCTTTATGCCTAAATAATGGACCCATTTTGATCTTATCTTGGTATATGGTGTTAAGTGTGGATCCATATCTAATTTCTGCCATACTAATTTCCAGTTTTCCCAACAGTTTCTTCCGAATAATGAATTTTTGTCCCTAATGTTGGTATCTTTGGGTTTGTCAAAGATTAGATTGCTATAGATGTACCCTTTTTTGTCCTTTGTATCTAATCTGTTCCACTGATCTACCGTTCTGTTTCTTAGCCGGTACCAAATGGTTTTGGTGACTGCTGCTATATAGTATAGCTTTAGATCAGGTACACTTAGACCACCTTCCTCTGACTTTTTTTTCATTAGTTCCCTTGCAATTCTCGACCTTTTATTCTTCCATATGAATTTTGTTGTTATTTTTTTCTAGGTCATTAAAATAGTTTCTTGGGAGTCTGATTGGTATAGCACTAAACAAATAGATTAGTTTGGGGAGTATTGTCATCTTTATTATATTCGCTCGGCCTATCCAAGAGCACTGAATGTCTTTCCAATTATTTAAATCTGACTTTATTTTTGTGGCAAGTGTTTTGTAATTTTTCTCATATAATTCCTGACTATTCTTTGGTAGATGGATTCCCAAATACTTTATACTCTCAACATTTGTTTGGAATGGAATTTCTCTTTGTATCTCTTGCTGTTGCATTTTGTTGGTGACATATAAGAATGCTGAGGATTTATGTGGATTTATTTTGTATCCTGCCACTTTGCTAAAATTCTGAATTATTTCTAATAGCTTTTTAGCAGAGTCTTTGGGGTTCTCTAAGTATACCATCATGTCATCTGCAAAGAGCACCACTCTATTTCTTAGTACCAAGTGGTTTTGATGACTGCTCCTTTATAACACAATTTTAAGTCTGGTACAGCTAGGGTACCTTCCCTTGCATTTTTTTTTTTCATTAATTCCCTTGAAATTTTTGACCTCTTCTTCTTCCAGATGAACTTTGTTGTTATTTTTTCAAGCTCTACAAAACAATTTCTTGGCAATTTGACTGGTATGGCATTGAATAAGTAGATTAATTTAGATTGAATTATCATTTTTATTATATTAACTCAACCTATCCATGAGCACTTGATGTTCTTCAAATTGTTTTTTTAATATTTATTTTTTAACTGTTTGGACATGTATACATATATTGTATTTAACTTATACTTTAACATATTTAAATGTACTGGTCAACCTGCCATCTAGGGGAGGGGGTGGAGAGAAGGAAGGGAAAAGTTGGAACAAAAGGTTTTGCTATTGTCAATGCTGAAAAATTACCTATGCATATATCTTGTAAATAAAAAGCTATAATAAAAATTTTTAAATATTATTTATTTTTCCAAATAATGTAAAGATAGTTTTCAACATTCATTTTTATAAAACTTTGTGTTCCAAATGTTTCTCTCTTCTACCTTGATTTAATTATTTAAATTTAACTTTATCTGTATGAAAAGTATTTTATGATTGTATTCATATAGCTTGTCACTTTGTCTAGGCAGATACACTACCAAATATTTTATATAATCTACAATTATTTTAAATAAATTTTTTCTTACCTTTTCTTGCTGTTGGGCTTTTTTGGTAACACATAGAAATGACAATGATTTATGTGGGTTTCTTTTATATCCTGAAATTTTGCTAAAGTTAATTGTTTCTAGTAGTTTTTTAGTTGATTCTCTAGGATTTCCTAAATCATACCATCATATCATCTGCAAAGTGTGATAGTTTTATTTCTTCATTATCTATGCTAATTCCTTTAATTTCTTTTTCTTCTCTTACTGTTTTAGCTAACATTTATAGTATAATACTGAATAATAGTGGTAATAATGACAACCTAGTGTCACCCCTGGTTTTAGGGAGAACGCTTCTAGCTTATCCCTATTACATATAATACGTCGATGAGAACACTTAAAGTTGTGATATATACTGTTTATCTCCCCAGTCAGTTGCTCTTTGCATTATAATATATGTCTATGTTTCTGATTATAAGTGAAAACTCTAACAACAACCTACCTTTCCATTTTTGTAAATAATACTGGCATTAACAAAGATCTGGAAAGAGGTCTGACTTTTTAAAGAGAAAGGAGACATTATACCTTTATTAGTATGAGATTGAGATCCAGGGTAGAGGTGGATCTATTTCTCATTTGGGTTCTCCACAAGCAAAATACATATCATCATATGGAGGGGAAAATGAGCTTCCCATACATTTTTGTTATTCATTCATTTCACTTGTGTCTGATTTTCTGTGACTTCATTTGGGGTTTTCTCCAATATACTGTAATGCTTTGCCATTTCCTTCTTCCAGATCATTTTACAAGAGGAACTAAAGCAAACAGTGTTAGCTTATTTGCCCAGAGTCACATAGCCGGGAAGTATCTGAGACCAATTTTGAACTCTGGAAATTGAATCTTCCTGACTTCAGGTTCAGTACTTTATCCATTGGCCAACCTAGCTGCCCTTTCCCATAAATAAGAGAATGTATAAACAGATACCATAATTTATACACATCTAGACTAATATATATAAGCTCTTGAGGCAAATTAGAGCCTGGGCAAGATAAGCTTAATGAGAATAATATTCTGAATTTCCACCTTTACCAGTTTCATATCAGATGATACCGAGAATCTTGGGACTACTTCACATGTGATCCCTCTCTTCTAAGATATTTATACCCTCACAATTATTTCAGATGCCTATGTCTTCTTCCTATAACCCTGATAATGTCTAAATATACATACACCCTTTTATCCTATTCCTAACTCCAAAGTTTCTCTTAAACTTGGACATGTGAAGTCTCTTAATTCAGAGCATTTTCTCAGGCTCTCCTCCATGCCTGATACTCCCTCCTCAGCACTACCTCTTAGCTTCCCTAGTTCAGCTAAAATTCCACTTTTGCTAAGAAGCTTTTCCTGTCTTTCTTAACGTTAGCCAATGTCTTCCCTCTATTGAATATTTTGAACTCATCCTGTGTACATTTTATTTGTGCCTAGTTGTTTGCATTTTGTTTCCCTTGTGATAGTCATGATTCTTAAGATCAGAATCTGCCTTTTGTCTTAGTATTCCCAGAACTTCTCACAATCTGGCACTTAATAGGCACCTGGTGAATACTAGTGGATTGACTAGCTCAGAACCTCCACATATCTCAACCTGACTGATTCCTCTTTTCCTTCTTTCTAGGGATCCTAAAATTCCATGGATGCCTAGAAAAGAGCACTCATAGATATCCCCACATAGCAGACTCTCCTAGCTTCCTAGCTGGTGTTCCATGATCTCTCCCTATTCTTTTACTTTACAAAAATAAGCCCTTTCCCTTTATTCTTAATAGCTCTTCCCAACGATTTTATTTCACTACAGCATTAACAGGTGGACATTTGAAAGTGCAGAACAATAATACTATTGAAACTTCTGTTTATAACTCCTCTCAGAGACTTTGATTACTGATACTGTATCTTTAAGTCAGAGAGAACAAAATCATGAAAAGCACTTCCCACAATTTTATTCCCTCTCAAAGATACTGTATCAGTAACAAAAGTGTGAGAGGGGCTATTTACGTGGGGGTTATATTATAGTTTGAAAGGATTTGGAATTACACCTGTAGAACAGGTAAATTTTAGGGCTCAGGTTACTGAATTAGTTTGACATAAACTTAGATCATTGTCTCAATTCATTATAGCAACTTTGGGACATAAAGGAGACTTCACAAAAAAAACCAAAACCTCAGACTGGCTAGTGAATGCTGAAATGAATAGGTTGTTATTTAGCACATTTTAGTTCACACAAGAGAAGACTTAGAACCTGATATACAAAGCCCTTGATTGGTGAGGTGAAGGGAGATGAGGTGAACAGGGATGGGGAACAGGGGGTGGAAACATTAGGGGCAAAGGCAAAGAGAGAAAGATACTACCAGAGCAATTGCTAAGTCTTTGTTGTCACGACTGGAAGATAATGGAGGGGTTCAACAATAGCCCAGTGGAGAGACGGTACTTTCACCACGGGGAGCCCAGCTTTACCAGATCCATCACCCCTAATAGACATGGGAGCTGGCTGAAATATTGTCTCCTTCATATCAGGACAGCAATTCCCACGCTAGAATAGGCAGTTGAAATCTCTATATGGTACACATATGGTTCCTTTCACCTGGAAATTGGGGTGTGGCTATGATGTTCCTGGGAGTTTTCATTTTGGCGTTCTTTTAAGAGATTGCTGATATTTTTTCCACATCTACTTAGCCTTCTGATTCTAAGAAATCTGGGAAGTTTTCTTTTAAAATTTCTTGAAATATGAAGTTCAGGGTTTTTTTTTTTTCTTTGTTATGGTTTTCAGATGTTCCAATAATTCTTACATTTTTTCCTCTTCAATCTATTTTTCAGGTCAGTTATTTACATTTTCTCCCATTTTTGTTCAGCCTTTTGATTTGATTTTAATATTTATTTTTGCTTCCTGAAGTCATTGGCTTTTATTTGAATCACTTTAACTTTGAGAAAGTTTACTTCTTGAGCAAGGTTTTATATCTCTTGTGCCAAGTTGTGAATTCCCTTTCCAATTCTTTTTCCCGTGGCTCTCATTTCTTTTTGATTTTTTTCCTCAGATATTTTCATTTCATTTATAAAAGCATTTTAAAACTTTTATAAATTCTTTAAAATTTTTTCCTCAATAGTATTTTATTTTACTTTTTATTTAATTATTATTATTATTATTATTTTGCTGAGGCAATTGGACTTAAGTCACTTGCCCAGGGTCACACACTCAGGAAGTGTTAAGTGTCTAAGGTCACATCTGAACTCAGATCTTCCTGGCTTCAGGGCTGATACTCTATCCGCTAAACCAACTAACTGCCCCATTTTATTTTTTTAAGTACATGTAAAGATAGTTTTCAACTTTCATTTTTTTTTTTGCAAGATTTTCTGTTCCTAATCTTTTTCTCCTTTCCTTCTTTACCTCCCCCCTCCCCAATTGACAGCAAGTAATCTGGTGTAAGTTATACATGTACAATGCTTTTAAACCTATTTCCATATTTGTCATGTTATACAAGAAAAATCAGACCAAAAGGGGAAAAAAAAACTATGAAAAAGAAAAAGCAAGCAAACAAAAAGATAAAAATACTATGCTTCAATCTATATTTAGTCTTCATAGTTCTCTCTGTGGATTCAGATGGCATTTTCCATTCCAAGTCTATTGGAATATCTTAGATCACTGCACTGTTGAGAAGAGTCAAATCCATCATAAATGATTATCACACAATCTTGCTGTTATTGTGTACAATGTTTTCTTGGTTCTGTTTATTTCACTCAACATCAGTTCACAGAAGTCTTTCCAGGCTTTTTTGAAATCAGCCTACTCATCATTTCTTATAGCACAGAAGTATATCATTATATTCCTATACCATTACTTATTCAAGCCATCCCCAACTGATGCGCACTTATTCAATTTCTAATTCCTTTCTACTACAAAAAGAACTGCTACAAACTTTTTTTTTTTTTTTGTATATGCAGATCCTTTCCCCTCTTATCTCTTTGGGATGCAGACCTAGTAATAACATTGCTGGATCAAAGAATATTCACAGTTCCATAGTCCTTTGGGCATAGCTCCAAACCACTCTCCAGAATGGTTGGATCCAATTCCTCCAACAATGCATGTGTCCCAGTTTTCCCAGTCTTCTCCAACATTTTTCATTATCTTTTCCTGTCATCTTAACCAATCTGATAGGTGTGAAAAAAAATGCAAATTGAGACAACTCTGAGGTACCATCTCACACCAAAAAATCCTTAAAAAAAATTCTAACTTCATCTCCAACAGGAACTTTTGTTGAATATATGTCCAACTTTTGTTTTTCTCTGAGATATCACTTGTAGATGTTTCTCTTCATTTATAATTTGTATGTGGAATGGCAACACAATTCCTTACTCAAAATGATTATTCAGAGATTTCTCAAAGTAAAGATAAGAAGTTTTATTAGAATCTCAGAGAAGCAGGCAGTGATTTTGTAATGGGAACTGTTTATCACACTGGGTTCTCACAAAGAGAAGGCTGCTGATTACAGAGTTAGAAATGATTAAATAGTCATAACCAACCCCCCCCCCCCAAATCTGGTTAATTTTCACTGCCTGCTCAGATGGAAGTAGCATAGGTTTGCTAAATTCTAGTCAAGCCAATATAGTTGACTTATTTCAATTGTGTTTGTAACAAGCTGACCACAGTAAACTTAGGCAATGTTTGCAAATGCTTGCTTAAGTTGATATGAGCATTTTATTGTAATGTTTGTATAAAGAATTTAATTTTTCCCAAACCCATCAGTCCTTCATAAACTAAAATTTAGGTTATAGGTTCAATCTACCTTAGTTAATGATTTTATGAGAAATCACATAATCTCTCACAATAAGGAGATTTATTTAGAGATAAGTAATAATTAAGCCAAAGGGGTTAAAGGTTTCTAGAATAACTAAGGAGACTTAGTTTATCTCAGGTTTTTTCATCAACAAATAGAGATAGCTAGTTTGGAGGCTTCTCCAATATCTCCAGGCCATTAAATTATGTCAGGTTCTTCTATAAGCAGATGAGTAAAGATCCAGCTGTTTTCTGCTGGAAGAGCAAAATCCTTAATAATTAACAGATCCTTGGTGCTGAATCTTGAATTACTTAAAGTTATTATTCTTAGAAGTCCTCAATTTATCATTTCACTCATTTGTAAGGCCTTAAGCTTCCTTGCCACCATAATAGCTCATTATGATATGGTTCTTTTTCTGTTTGTCCATTCTTCCAGACCACTTTCTGACAAACTATTGCCTGCAAACTTCCCTTTCTATATCCCTCTGCTGAGCTGGATTGGACAAATGACGCATTGTGATTTTTTTCTGCATTTCCTCATCAGTATTAGGTCTGTTTGGAGAAGCTTTTGGAAGGAAGTTCATCTCACTATTTCCTTTCGCTTTGCCATCTTCTGCCATCCCCTTTTAATTCCCAAACTGATTCCCTGTCTCTGACACCACAGGAAGCAGATGCCAGAAATTGGCTTGGCCTGAAGACTCAGGTTTACAGGTATGAGATGTAACTATTTCCTATTAGAGAAAATTCCAAATTATGGGAGGAGCTGGAAAGAAAGACAGAGGGAGAGATGTCATATATAGGTGCAGGTTTGACTAGGGGGCTTCTAAGGTTGCCTCTGCTTCTAAGATGCTGTGATTTTGTGATGGAATAGTTTATCACAAATGAGATCTTGACTCTTTAAAATTAAGGTCTTTAAGAAGTCTCAGTTTGATTGAGGCAATGTCCAATCAGTGATGAAGGCTAGTTGGGAAGAAAAGAGGCAAAGAATAATTTCTTTTACCTATTCAAAAAAAAAATCAGTCTGAGAGGGGAGGACTGGCCAAAACAGAAACAATTGTTACTTACACTCACTCTCAGTTAATCAGGGCCCAAACAATGACTAAGTGGAGGTTGGGCTGGGATCTAGTTTTGACCAATCAGTGAGAGCTAGAGTGGTTTAGGTTTAAGACAGCTCTAGCCAGTAAACCCTAAGTTTATACAAACAAGAAGGAAGAGATGGGGGTAGCATGTAACACTTAAACTTTGAATTACTTTATGGAACTAGAAAAAATAATAATGGAATTCATCTGGAGGAAGAAAAGGTCGATGATCTCAAGGCATATAATGAAACATATTGGGAAGGAAGGGGGCCTAGAAGTATCTGATTTCAAATTATACAACAAAGCAGTAATCATAAAATTAATTGACATTAGTTAAAAATAAAAAAGTCAGTCAGTGAAACAGATTGTTTACATAACATGCAAAAAATCCTAGTATCCTAGTGTTTGATAAATTTAAAAACTGCAAGTACTTGTGTAAGAATTCTGTATTTGGCAAAAACTCTTGGGAAAAAATAGAAAGCTGTCTGGAAAAAAATAGATTTAGGCCAACAACTTATACAAAATAATAAGTAAAAGCTGGTAAATGACTTAAATGTTAAAAGTTACATCATAAACAAATTAGAGAAGCAAGGAAGAAATTACCTTTCAAATCTATGGATAGGAGAAGAATTCATGACCAAAAGATAGAGTTTCACAGAAGAAAAAATAGACAAATTCGATCACATAAAATTAAATACAAAACCAACATAGCTAAAATTGTAAGGGAAAGAGTTAACTGGGGAAAATCTTTGTAGTTAGTTTCCCTGATAAATAGTATTAGTATAAATGGCAATATTTAGCATTAAGCTAAATTAACATTAGCTTTAAGGTTTGCAAAGTATTTTACATGTGTTAATCTTCTCTGATCTTTACCACAATATGGTAAGGTAGATAGTTATCCCCATTTTACAGATGAAGAATCTGAGGCTGAGAGAGATTAAGTGATTTGCTTAGGGTTATATATCTAGTAAGTATCTGAGGCAGGACTGAACTCAAGTTTCCCTGACTTTATTCAATCTACTGTCTAAATAGTAGGTCTCATTTCTAAGTATATGAGAAATGGGTTCAGATCCGTAAGAGTAAAAACCATTTTACTGTCTTGGAGAGGGGGTAGATAAAAGAGGGAGGGAGAAAAATTTGGAACACAAAGTCTTACAAAACTGAATGTTGAAAGCTATCTTTACCTATATTTGGAAAAATAAAATATTATTTAAAAAAGAAAGTCATATAGAAAATTTTAATAATGCAGATTAAACTTAAAAATGTAGTTGCAGACTCTACTATGCTATACAAATTCTTGTTTTATTTTTTAAGTTCAAAATAAAATAAATAAAATAAAAAAGAAAGGACAAAAGTGATTAGGCCAATAAGCAGTTTTCACTGAAGAAATCCAAGCTATCAATAGCAATATGAAAAAATGCTTCAAATCACTAATAATTAGAGAAATGCAAATTAAGGCAACTCTGAAGTTCCATTTCATACTCATTAAATTATCAAAGTTGACAAAAATGGAAAATGTCAAATATTGGAGAGGCTGAGAGAAAAGAGGCACATTAAAATGTTGGTGGAATTATGAATTGATCCAATCATTCTGAAAAACAATTTGCAACTGTGCCCAAAAATATTACTAAAGTGTACATGCCTTTTGACCCAGAAATACCACTTCTAGGTTAATACCCTGAAAAAGGCCAAGGAAAGAGGGAAAAAGACACATGTACAAAAATTTTAACAGCTCTTTTTATAGTTGCAAAGAATTGAAAACTAAAAGAGGGTCCATTAGTTGGAACATGGGAGGGAAATTA
>NC_133621.1:188143237-188170737 GCF_048593235.1 Sminthopsis crassicaudata
CTAACAAATAATCAACAAATTGAAGTCAGTGGATCTCCCAGAAACCAAAGACACTTGCACTTAGTAGTTAACCAAAGACTCATCTTCACCTAATCTTCTAATATAATTGAATAATGGCAGAATTTACCTAGAATAGATTGTTTTCCTAGTTGAGTAGAGGCCAGATAAAGACTGAAGAGAAAGTTAGCCCTGTCCTTCATCATCATCAGCCCTGTCCTTCAGAGACTGCCTGAATAACCTGCAGAGTCTGGTTGCTGAATAGGGGGAAAACCCTGCATATTCCCCCCCTCTCATTTTGGCTATTAATAATAATTTCTCTCACCTATTAATGTTCAGGGTACCATCATCCTCCTAATCACCCAGACTTGAAACCTTAGAGTTATCCTGATTTCTCATTCTCACCTCCCCCCACTCCATATCCAATTAAGGGTCATTTTCTCATTTCTATTTTGATAACATGTCTCATATGTGCCCCCATTTTTCTCTAACACTGTCATTACCCTAGTGCAGGCACTCATCACCTCACATCTGGATTATTGCAATAACTGGGTCTGCCTGCCTCAATTCTTCCCCCCACCTCAGTCTGTCTTCCATTTAGCTATCAAGTTAATCTTCCTAAAGCATAATGTTGATCATGGCACTTCCTCTCACTCAATAAAATCTAATAGCATCCTATCACCTCTAGAACAAATAAAAAATCCTCTGGTATTCAGATCTTTATATCCCACCATCCAACTTTTCTGTTTCTTGTACTTTACATTCTCCCCCTCTAGTATTGCTGGCCTCATTGCTTTCTTCAAACAAGACACTGGCTATTTTCATTAGTTATCTTCCTGGTTGGAATTCTCTCCATCTCCATTTTTAACTCTTGGTTTCTCCTTAAAATTCCAACTAAACTCTGATTTTCTCTGAGGTGTCTTTCCTGATTCCCTAAGGAAGGCCTCCCTCTGTTGATTATCTCCATTATCCTATATGTATTTTGTCTTACATAATGCTGTTTACCCCATTTTATTGGGAGCTTGCATAGACAAGAGACTATTTTTTTTTTTTGGCTTATTTTGTATCCCCATCACTTAGAATAGTATCTGGAAAATGGTAAATACTTAATAAATGTTTATTGGCTTACCAATCTGTAAAAATATACATTCAATGGGTCTTGAATCAAAGGTTTTGAAGAGATTCTATGTTGAACTTTGAACATGGGCAGAGGAGTGACTATAACACTGTTCCTTGAGTCACAAAGACCTGAGTTCAAAATCAGCCTTAGATACTTACTGGCTATGTGATTTTAAGTAAGTCACTTAACCTTGGTCTGTCTCAGTTTCTTCAAATATAAAATGGGAATTATAAAAACACTCATCTTCTAAGATTATTATGAGGAATAAATAAGATAATTTTTATAAAAATATCTTATTTTATATCTATATTTATTATAAATTTATAAAATGCTTAATACAATATTTGAACCTTGTAGGTATTTAATAATGCTTATTCTTGATCTCTTCACTAACTAATTAATTATTATAGGCAGCAAGCTTTTGTGTGCTAGTGAAAGGGGTTGTGTCTTGTTATATTGCTATTATATTTTTATAAACTTTTTGCATATTGGAGTTTGAAAATAAAGTCTCTGTGGCCATGCATATATCGAAAAACTATTTGTTTTTTTAAACACGATATGACCCTCTTCAAAAATTATTCATTTGGGTAATATTTATTGATTGGGATGGTGAAGATATTATATGGATACTTTGGAAGAATGTAATGGATGGGTTAAGAAATATAGGAATGAGACATTATAGCGGTATAATGTAAATTTCCTGAAATAGTAGTTCATTCTAGCATCCCCAATGAGATAACTATTAATAGACTGGAAAACTAGTTATTTAACAATCTCCTCATGAGGAGATGGTTTAAAAAATTCCTGGTGAGAGAAGTAACTGAAGATGATGTGCTTTTAGGAACAATGAATGATATTTTCCAAGGCAGTCAATCAACAAGCATTTAATAAGCACCATGGTAGGCATTGGTGATAAAAAAGCAAAAACATGGTCCTTGCCTTCAAGGAACGCATAATGAAAGAGATAACAAGCAAACAACTATGAATATAGAAGATATATTCAGAATTCATGGGAGGGAATATCAGAAAAAAGGCACAGCAGTGGAGGGGAATGAGAAAAACCTCCTAAAGGAGGTGACATTTGGGCTGAGAACTGAAGAAAGCCAGGGAAGTCAGAAGACAGAGGTCAATGGGAGAGCATACCAGGTATGAAAGAAAAGCCCTGCGAAAAGACCAAGTTGGAAGATGAAATTTTATTTGCAAGGGGCAGCAAGGCAATGTTGCTGTATGATAGTAGGAGCACAGGGTGGTGCCATAGTGCATAGAGAATAGGGACTGAAATAAGGAAGAAATCTTACAGAGTTCAAATCCAGATTCAGATATTTACTCTCTGTGTGACCTTGGGCAAGTCATTTAATCCTGTTTGCCTCAGTTTCTTTATCTGTAAAATGAGCTGGAGAAGGAAATGGCAGACTACTCTGGTATCTTTGCCAAGAAAACCCCAAATGGGGTCTCAAAGAGTGGGAGATGACTTAAAATAACAAAAGTATTCTATTGTCTAGCAACACTAGCCTTTTTGCTGATCCTTGTACACAATGTTCTGTCTCTCCATCCTGTCTTGTCACAGGCTGTCCTTTAAACTTGGAGTGCTTCTCCACTTTTCCTCTGACTTCCCGTGTTTCCTTCAGATCTCAGTTCACATGCCCCTTTATGCAGTAGGTCTTTCCATTTCCCTTTGGTTACCATGCTTTCCCTTTGAGATTACCTTCCATATACTTTGTATACATCTTCCATTTGTATGTTGTCTCTGTTATTAGGATGTGAGTTCTTTGAGGGCAAGAACTATGTTTCTATCTTTTTATTTTATTTTATTTTTTTTATTCCCTGTGCTTAGCACAGTGTCTGGAAATTAGCAAGAGCTTAATGATTGCTTATTGTTGTTGTTGTTGTTGATCCTGGAAGTAATAGGAATCCATTGGAGTTTATGGAGTGGTAGAGAGACACTGTTAGACTAGTGAGTCAAAGATGGCAAATATGAGCCTGGATAACTGGGAAACTTGGGATTTATGCTTTCCCCAGCAATCAAAAATCCTCCTCTGATGATAGTTATTATATGATGATAGACTGTTAGCCTAACTACTTTGCTACATGAAAGTCAATATGGAAAATTTCTGTCCTCAGAGATGAGTCTCTGCCCACCAGAAAAAGAAGCCTTTAATATCTTGTTGGAAGATACCACTGATGTGATACAAAGGTATTAGGAGACTTATGTAGACAAACATTTATGATTATTAGAGAGCTTCCAAGGATCTGTTTTCGACAACATTTTGATCATGATGTTAGCCAATCAACCAATTAATCAATAAGCATTTATTATACGACGGACAATTTGCTAGGACACAAAAAGGAAAATGAAACAGTGCTTGGTCTTGAAGAGTTTATATTCTATCAGGAGAAAAAAACATTATATGCAATATGAATAAATATGTAACCCCTGACTCAAAGTCCATTCCATAAGACTCTCCTGACTGGTGACATGTATTATTCAATGTCCTTTGTCTGGGTGAGAAAAAGAGTTAGTGAAAGTTTGGGAAAGAGAAATTTTGACTTTCTGGTTTCCAGAGAAAAGGTGTGTTTCCATATTCTCATTAGGTTCCTCAAGGAAGAGAAAGATTCTAGGAAGAAAGTGACATGTAGAAAAGTTCTTACCTCTATTATGTCTCTTATCCTAAGTTTACTACACTAGAGACATTGGGAATTTCCTCTTAGATGAGATTTGATACTCTTGATTGAGTTATTTTGCTCCCAATGGAAGAAATTATTCCCTATCTTCTTGTGTGGCTTATATTTTTCATTTGTGTATACCTTTTTTTTTTTTAGTTTCTGCTTTCTATCATCTTGGATAAATGAGTTTACTTGCTATGCCTATTGTTTATGGAACTAGTATTGGGTAGGGAGAATGTTGAGCCTTGGATAAATAGTCTGGATATACATAGCTTCTTTCCCATCAAATGCCAGTTACATTCATAAAGCAGATAACAGATAGCTAGGGATGAAGGGTGGAAAGATCAAAAAAGGCCTTGTATAGAAGCTAGCATTGAGCTGTCTTAAAAGAAGTGGGCACTGGAGACAGTCTTACTTGTCTTAATTACTCTCTCCAACAGTGTATTGGATAGTTCAATAAGATGTCTTGTACGCATCTCAAACTCAGCATGTTGAAAACTGGACTCATTCTCTTTCTCTCCATACTCACCCCACTTTGGAACTTCCCTATTTTTGTCCAGATTCCTATCATCTTTTCCATTACTAGGTTCAAAAACTTGATATTACCCTTGATTCCTTACCTTCCCTTACTCCATATATCCAATCAGTTGTCAGTCTTATCATTTTTACCTATATGATATCTCTCATATATGTCCCCTTCTCTTTACTCATACTATTCTAGTTCAGTCTCTTATCACCTCTCACCTGTATTATTTCAATAGACTCTAAATAGGTCCTCTTGCCTCATCTCTCCTCTTCTAATGCATCCTGCATGTAGCTTCCAAGTGATTTTCCTAAAGGTTGGCCTACAATTCTATTCTCCTTGTGTGAGAATTAAGGAAAAGATTGATTTAGTTGGACTAAAGATGCAGGAAGAAGAATACTATATAATGAAATTGAGAGCAGGTTGTGGAAGGTGTGGCTTTAAAAGCCAAAGAAGTTTATATTTGATCCTAAAGGAAAGAGGGAACTTTGGAGTTTATTTGGTTAAGGGAATGACATGGTTTGATGACTTAAGAAAATCACTTTGGGAGCTATGTAGAATCTCTTGAGGCAGGGACACCATTTAGGAGGCTATTGCAAGAATCTAGGAAAGATATAATAAGGATGTGAGACAAGATAGAAGTTTATGTGAGTAGAGAAAAGGGATCCAATGGGAGAAATGTTGTAGCCAAAAGCATAACAATGTATAAAGGTAAAAATAGCAAAATGGAAAATGAGGAGTAGAGCATAATACCAAAGTTAGGAACCTGGGGAACCAGAAGAGAGGAAATAGACAAAAATTTGGAAAGTTTGGTAAGAGTTGGATTTGAGTGGAAAAATAATGAGTTTTTCTGGATATGTGGAGTTTGAGATATCTCCAAGATATAAAAGCAGTTGGAAAAAATCAAATAATCAACTGAAGATATACAACTAGAGCCTAGGAGAGGTTCTAGGCTGGATATATAGATGTGAGCATTATCTTCATTGAGATAGCAATTAAACCTGTAGGAACTAATGAAATCATCAAGTGAGAAGCTGTATATATAGAGAGAAAAGGGTCCATATTTAAAGACAATGATATGGATGATGATAGCAGATGAAATTGAGAAGAAGCAGTCAGACAGCTAGAAGGAAAATCAAAAGAGAACAATGTCATGAAAATCCAAAGGAGAAATTGTAGAAGGAAAAGTAGTCAAGAATGTCAAAGGCTGCAAAGAGGCCTTCAAGAAGTATGAGGATTGAGAAAAGACCATTAGGTTTGGTAATTAGATCATTAGAGAGAGTGGATTCAGTTGAGTTATTTGAGGTTAGAAACAAGATTTCAGAGGGTTGAGGAATGATTGAGAGGAGAGTAATTCAAGACTGAATGTAGATAGCTTTTATTTGAATAATGTGATGCTGACAAAACATTTTGGTAGTTCAATAAGTACTGAGGATACCCATTTAAAATTTCTGTTCTATTAAAAGGAAAAGGAAGAATATTACTTCCTTCTAATGGAGAAACTTGCAGAGAGGTCCAAAGTCCAGTGATTACAGTAGTTATGAAATACATAGATCATGTTATACTGACTCAAATGCTGAAAAAAGTTATATAGGTCATCATTATTAGATATTAGTGTCTAGAGAAAACAGATTCCCCAGCTACTCAGAACTGATATAGCCAATTCATGAAGTAGAGGAAGGTTGTTCTAGAGACATCAGAGGTGATGTGGTGAAAAGTATGGAGTTAGGAAGACCGGAGTACAAATCTGGACTCGGGGTACTTACTAGCTGTGAGATCCTGAGTAAATAATTTAATTTCTTATTTGCCTCAGTTTCATATTAGATGCTAAATAAAAATGTTTATTCTATTCTTCCCCTCTGTTAGAAAACATGGGAAATATGTAAAGATGACAAAAAATAGCCCCTCAGAACATCAGTCAATTCCCTTAGGGGTATTTCACAGAGAATCAAGTAGAGGACAAACCACTATCTACTATTATATTTCTTTTTCCACTTCAGCCAAACTCATAGAAAAAAGGAATTGTCTACTTCCATTGCCTTTACGTCTCTTCTTATTCACTCACTTCTCAATTCTTTATAATCTAATTTTCAACTTCATTAATCTCCAAATTTACTAGTTTTCTCTTAATTGCCAAATCAAACAGCCCAGTCTCAGTTCTCATGCTTGTCAAGATCTCTACAGTATCCAAAACTATTGACCACATTCTCCTTTTGAATACTCTTTTCTTTCTGGGTTTTCAGGATGTTATCTTTTATCTGCTTAACATTTTTCTCAGTTTTCTTTGCTGACTCATTATCCATACTTTCTAATTGTGGGTATACTCTCTCCTGAACCCTCTTCTGTCCTATACTTATCACTTATTAACCTTATTCTCCTATAGATTGACTCCCAAGCATATATAATATGTATACCCTATTGTGTATATAAACATATATATACATACATTTATGTGCATATATATGTATACCCACTCACTCACCCACAGAGTCTTAATTACTCTCCCCAACTGCCTATTGGATGTTTCAACCAGATGTCTTGTAGGCTTCTCAAACCCAGCATGTTGAAAACTGAACTCTTTTTCTTTCTATACCCGCCCCACTTTTGAACTTCCCTATTTCTGTCCAGGTTCCCATTATCTTTTCCATTACTAGGTTCAAAAACTTGGTATTATCCTTGACTCCTTACTCTCCCTTATTCCACATGCCCAATCAGTTGTCAGTCTTATAATTTTTACCTCCGTGATATCTCTTATATAGGTCCCTTTTTCTTTACTCATATGGCTACTATTCTAGCTCAGTCCCTTATCACTTTTCATCTGTATTATTTCAGTAGCCTCCTAAAAGTTCTCTTTACCTAATTTCTTCCTCTCTAATCCATTCTGCATGCAGCTTCCAAATGATTTTCTAAAAGTAGGTCTGACAATTCTATTCTCCTACTCAGTAAATTCCAGAGGCTCTCTATTGCATCTAGGATCAAATACAAGCACTTCTTTTCAGTTATTAAAGTGCTTCACAGCCAGGCCTCAACCTATCTTTTCAGATTAATACATTACTTCCCTTTCTACACTGTACAGTCTAGCCAAGTCAATTTCCTTGCTGTTTCTTACATGTGACACTATATTTGTGCCTTTACATTAGCTGACCCCCAAGCCTGGAATGCATTCCAGTCTCACCTTTGTTTTTTAGAATCCCTCATTTCTTTCAAAACTCTGCTCTAATCTACATCTTTGACAAGGATAGCAAAATATAGTTTATCAAAAACTTTGCTAAAACCTAAATAAACTCTATAGAATTCTTCTCATCTACTAGGAAATGAGATTCATCTGGAATGACCTGTTATTCCTCACAAAATCTTGCTAGTTCTTTGTAATCACTACTTTCCCATCTAAATCTTTGCCAACCATGTCTTTAATTATCCATTCTAGAGTTTTTCCAGGAATCAAAGTCAAGGTCAATGGCATAGAATTTTCAAGCTCTATTCTTTTCCCTTTTTTGAAAATTGGGGGAACATTTGTCCTGCAAATCCTTGTCTATTTCCTGTTTCTTTCAAATATCACTGGCAATGGATCAGTAATCACATTGACTAGGTCTTTCAATCGAATGATGTAGTTCATATGGGTCAAGTTACTTGAATATGTCAAAGGCTATGAGGTTATCATAGGTATCAACTCCATATTAACCATTTTTATCCTGTCATGTTTAACATAAGCATTGTCATTCTTTGAAAGAAAATAGAAACATAGTAAAAGTTGAGCAATTCTGCTTTCTTTTTATTGTCAGTTGTCTCATCCACCTGAATCCAAAGTTATACCTTATTTAATACTTTTTCCTATCAATATAGATTAAACACACACACACACACACACACACACACACACTTTTTAGTTGTCATTCGGTTCCTTTGCCAATTTAGTTCATTCTGAGCTTTAGTATTCCTGACACTAATTGTTTTTTTTTAAATAAGACTGTTCTGTACTCAGATTCCCTTTATGCTTCTGATCTTGCTTGTGACTTCTGTGCATCTTCTTTTGAAAACTGAAATTGGTTGGTGAGTTCTCCATGCATCCACATAAGTACTTTCAAACAAATCTCATTTTTCTTTTTCATCTGAATTGTTTTCCTTTTGTGTCTTCAGAATTTAGTCCTTGAGAATTTCCCATCTCTCCTGTGTTGGTTTCATCTAAAGCATTTTATATTATATTATTCTACTTAACTTTCCCATAAACCAGGGTATATGCACATCCTTTGTGTATTACACTAACACATACCTGGGAGGGCTGAGGAACAGTTTTATTTTGTTGTTGCTGATGTTGTTCAATCATTTAGTCATGTCTGACTTTTCCTGACCTATAGACCATATCAGACTAATACTGTCCAAGAGGTTTTCTTGGAAAAGATGCTGGAGTAATTTGCAATTTCCTTCTTCAATGGGTTAAGGCAAGAAGAGATTAAATGAATTGTCCAGAGTCACACAGCTAGTAAGTATCTGAAGAAATATTTGAACTCAGGTCTTCCTGATTCCAGGCCCAGCACTCCTATCCCAGCCTCCAGTATTATTTTAGCAGATTGCTAATCACCAATTGTATTTATCAGTAGAATACTTACTAGATAATGAGATTCATTATTCTATCCTGGCTTTGGTTTTGAAGTAGGCCTTCACTAATAAATTTCAAGTCTGAATACAAAGTTCAGTTTTAAGTATAGACAACCAACCCACTGACCTTTATTATGTCTTGTAAGGTTGCTTCTCAGGTAGTCAGCAGTAATAGCCACTAATATGTTCAGTACTCATTACCTGTCAGAGAAGATTAAAGTGAAAACAGAAATCATTGCTAAGAGATTCCATGTGTCCAAAATTATGGCAGTGCCTATAGAAGGGGTGAAGGGGATCAGTGACATGTTACTAATCCATGAAAGCATGACTAGGTACGTTGAGGACTTCCTCTGGGAAGTATGTCATTAGGAGATGTAAATTTCATTGCATTGTACCATTCTTTTTATTCCATTTATTCTTGGATGGCTGGCAAAAAGAGCAACTGTGTAATGAAGGCCTTTGGGAAGTTATAAAGGCCAAGAAATGGATCATGAGCCTTAAGTATTCATGCTTTATTCCTTAGAAGACAGCTCACTATTGAGAGAATGGCAGATGTGGACTATGCACCATGCAAATGTTGACTGATTCAACATACGATGTAAAAAAAAATAGTTTGTTCTACCATGAGCAAACTACTACATAGTCATGGTGATTTCAGTCACTTGGGTCAAGAGCTAGCTCTGGAGCTGGTAAGAAATATATGCTACTGGCTAAATTTGGCTTCACATGTCAATAGGAAACATGAGACTGTGCTTGTGAAATGTTCAAAGAACTTTTCTTGGTTACCCGTTTGTATTACTTACCTGGGGAATATAACTAATAGCTAGTCTTTAAAACTTGTATGCCAGATATTGGTTCATAGGGAGAGGATTCACAATGTCACTTAGGTGAAGAATAAAATGCACAATGGAACCTTTCAGAAAGTCAGTAAATTCAATTGACTCCCTGATCAAAGGGGAACCACAGCACAGATTGGAATTGTTTAATTCCTGGAGCTTCCTCTTTCCTGAATGTATTTCTCTATAGAGGCCTGAAGACACCTGAGTATGCTTATTAAAGTTGTTAAATCTGAAATCTGAGAGAGACTGAGCCATCCATGGAATAGGGCTGGGATTATGGGTTACTGTATCTCAGCAAAGCAGGTTACATCTTAGGCACTATCTACACCTAAGGCCTCTATGTGGTCAGTGACCAGGACAAATTATGATACTTTGAATATAATAATAGAAAAAGTTACTCATATAATCAAATAATTCCCATTGGTGGAGCATGTAATATGCACATTAACTTCAATGTGTAACACTTTGTGTATCACATATGAACTTCATATTTGATCTACAGGAGGTAATTTGTCTCTGTGCTATACATTTGCATGTGACCTATGAATAAAGTCTGCAAGATGTCATTTGGCTATGTAACATATTATGAGGTGTGTTATGCAAGTGATTGATACATTTGCAATTCTATGTATATTATGTTTCAGCAGGTAGTGTGTCTAGACTTTCAATGCAATTATAACATAAATGTTATGTACTGTGCAGCTGATGAGTTTTTATGCTGAGCACTGATAAAAAAATTATCTTTATATTTTATGTGACTTATCGGTATTACATATTTAAGGAAGAAAAGTATTGATTTGAGTATAGCTTTAGGAATGCAGGATATAGGTCAATAGTTCCATCTTGTCCCTTTAGCTCTAGTATAATCTATATGGCTCCAGTGCTAATAGTCAAGGGCATGAAGGGAATTGAAAGAAATTTATCTATCCCAATTAAGATATTAAGAAGTCTTGGGGAATGATCCTTAAGGGGGAGGTGAAAGTAATTAAAAAGTCCAAGAGAATAAAGGATGAAGGAAGATGTGGAAGGGGTAGGGATGATAAAGCAAAAATGAGTAGGAAGGATGGAGAAAACTCCTCTTTCAGACAGACAGACAGATGGGAGTATGTGAAGTATTCTTATCTATTATATGAATAGGATTGCTAAAAGGGAGGCTGGGGGTCTCCTTGTAGATTTCTTCTAAAGGAAAGCACAAGTAAACCAGAAGCCACTGTCAGCAGATAGCTAGAGATTGGAATTGGATTGCAATATGCCTACCACATGTAGGTTCTTAAGATATGCTTACTTATTGATTAATTGTGATATTGCCAAGTTATTCTTGACTTCATTTTTTCTGAGAAATTAGGCAAAAGGTAATAAGTTTTGGGCCGTTAGTGCCAGTTGTAGAGTACTTGAAGTTTTCCTGAGCCCAAGTTCAAATCTGGTCTCAGACATTTAACAATTCCTAGCTGTGTGACCCTAGGCAAGTCACTTAACCCCAGCCTCAGGGGGAAAAAAAAAAAAAAGAAGTTTTCCTGATTTAAAATTGGTCTTTCCTTCTTCCCAGTAATGCCTTAGAAGGCTGAGCATGACTTCTCCGTAGGCAGAACAGCTATTCCTGGGTGTAGGTGTCTAGCACAGAGGAATCTCATGGGACCACCCTGCATTCAACTGGGATGTGGGCCAACAAGATCCTGACAGTCCAATACTGAGTCATAGATCCAAGAGAATAAAAAATATAGAAGATAACACCAGCTATTTTTATTGAAATCAATATATCTGTTTCATCACACAGCTCCCCCTCACCATGACAATTCCTCCTTCCTTTGGGTTAAGGCTATGGGGAATGGTGACAATCACTGGACCCTAAAGGAGAAACCTGCATCTTGAGCAGGAATTGGGCCACAGCTCCAGTGCCCTAGATAAAGGATGAATGATGAGCTTGGCTGGGTGGTTGGAGGAATTCTCCACTTTCCAGCTTGGAACACAGGGGTTCCCTTTTGTCACAAGGAAAAGCCTGTCTCCCCCTCCCACAGCAATGGCTCCTTCTTCTTTTAGCCTTGTCTATACATCTCTGCCCCTAGAATCTCTCCTATATCCAAGCTGTGAGTCCCAACCTCAGTTCTTACACAGGTTTTTCCCAGACTCCCAAGTGCTGGAGTAAACAAGATTTGATATTAGACTAGTTTTGAATGTGGAGGGAGCCTTGACTTAAAGAAAGGGAAAAAAATGTCGATATCCATAGATATTGTTGTGTTTGTGTCCATTTTTTTTCCACAGGATGAATTTCTGGGTGGATTGTAGGTGTTACAGGTCAATTGTCCCAGCAGGAGGATGTAAGAAAGGGAACACTGTTTCTCTGACATTAACCCTGGAGTTCTTTCTCTCCACTTCTATACTGAAAAGCCCAGGATGTCTTCCAGGATGTTGGGAGCTGGGCTGTTGGGGTCTCCTTGACTGGAGTTGTGGGTTTAATCCCTGTGGTTTATAGAGAAGGATCACGCTGGGAAAGAGGAGGGAGCATAGGTGAAGAGGAGGGGCCATATTTAGGAGACAGCTCCCTCACCAACCTTCCAAAGGTTCGCATCCCCACCCCCCGATGTACAGCTCCTTCATCTCACGCTGCTCTGGTTTTCCATTCATTCCATGGCTCTCCTGCTTCCCCTGCAGTTCCCCTACTCCCCAAATTGCAGTCAGGGAAAAAAAAGCTCCACCACATTCTCCAGCACCATTGGTCCCCTCCCTCCCTGCAGCGCCATCCCCCCCAGTCATCTCATTGGCTGGAATGACCATCAATCCCCACCCGGCTGTGCTGACATCATTCTGCAGTAGCAAGGATGGGGTGGGAGTGAGTGAGGAGTCGAGAAAACCCGGGGAGCGGGAGGGAAAGAGAGCCATTGCTAGCCCCCCTCCCCCACCACCTTATCTACACAGGTCTGTCTGCCCTGGTCTGCTCCGAAGGATTAATCCATGAGGTTCCCCTCCACTGTCACTCCCTTACTTATCCTTTGACCCTCCTCCCCACAGCATCCTTTCCTGAAGGTGGAATAAGGAAGGAAGCTCCCAGGGGAGAGCAATTGCCTTGCCCTACCCCACACCATGGCCCCCTGGCTGCTCCCCCTCCTTCTGACCT
Source organism: Sminthopsis crassicaudata (assembly GCF_048593235.1). Lineage (NCBI taxonomy): Eukaryota > Metazoa > Chordata > Mammalia > Dasyuromorphia > Dasyuridae > Sminthopsis > Sminthopsis crassicaudata. The sequence continues at coordinate 188,156,089 of NC_133621.1, forward strand.
CTCTGCTCCCCACCAGTTTCTGTAATAAAGGTGAGTGATGGGGGGTGGGGTGGGCACCGGTGGGGGAAGAGGTATAGGGAGTTGGGAGGTGGGCAGGAGATACTAAGGCTAGTTGAGTATGACCTGTGTCTTTCCTTCCATCCATCCTTCTCTCCATCCCTTTCCCCAGTGCTGCATGCTTCTTCACATGCTCTTCACCCATGTGTTTCTCACTCTTCCCCTTCTTTTCCCTCTAGGTAGCTATTTTCTTTTTTAGCCCAAATGTCCTTCCCTGTCTCTATTTCTTGATCATACTATATTAATTGCTTGTCTCTTCTTGTGTTTGTACATTGATTTCTCTGCTTTCAGGAGAAGTTGTATCTGAGGGGTGGTACATATCTTTCTTCATATCTATACAATTCTCAGGGGGGTATATTTTTTATGTGTGTGGCAAATTTATTTGATTTTTCTCTATTCAGTCCCAGGAAGAAACCGTTCTCTGTAGTTCAGCCATTCAGAGCACGTATGTTTTTGCATGTTCATGTGCGTATATGTTCTTCTGCCGGCACACAGCTGGGCTGTGAGTTATCAGAGCCCAGAAGCCCTTTAGCAAAAGAGCAGGTGATAAATTCATAAATTCATCTGGGTAAGGGGGAGAGAATAAGAGAAAGGGGGAAAGAGAAAGAGGGAAGAAGAAAAGGTGAGGTTTGGGGTAGAAAGCTAATGGAGAAACGTAGGAGGAAGATGAGAGAAACAGGTGTGGGAAAAATCTGAGGAAGGAAAGGGAGAAAAGAGTTATCAGAGGTAAAAGGGAAATGAAAAAAGAGGAGTAAATAAGAGAAAAAAACAGAAGGAAAAAGAAATTAGGAAAGAGGTTAAAGACACTAATTTAGCAGAGATGATGAGGCAATATAGGAAGAGAGGAAAGGAAAGATACAGGGTGAGAAAAACTGGGGGTGAGAAGGTGGAAGAGAAAACCTGGGGAATGAGGAAAAGAGAAGAGAGAACTGGGAGAAAGAGAAATTCTCTGAAAGAGAATTGAGGAGAAGATGAGAAGTGAAGAAAAGAAAGGGAAAGGGAGAAATGAAGGAGAGGAGAGGAAAGAGGGAGGGGACACCTGAAAAGGGAAGGAAGAATTGGAGGGGGGGAGGGAGAAAAGAGAGAAAAAAAAAGAAGTGGAAAATTGAAGGGAAAAAAGAAGAGAGAACTGAGGGGAGAAAGAGACAGGGGAAAAGAGGGAAGGGAAGAACTGGTGAGGAGAAAAGAAAGGAGAGTAGAGAAAGGAAGGAAAGAAATGGGGGGCCAGGAGGAGGAAGGAAAGAGGAGAGAGTAAAGTGGGGAAGGGAAGAAGGAAAAAAGAATAGCTAAAAAGGAATAAGAAGAAGGGAATGAGAACTGAAGGGGGAGAAATGGGGAGAACCAGGGAGAGAAACTGCCCTTATTCTACCTGTTCCCCTCCATCTTGTGTTCTATCTCTGTCTCGCCTATTCTTGTGCTCTGCTATTCCTCTTCTTTTTTGCCTCTCCTGTCTCAACCTCAGCTTTTTGGTGTCCTGCCATATCCTTTTCTTTCCTGTTCACCATCTTGTGGTTCATCCCCCAGCTGAGGAGGGGAATAGGGAGGGGCATGATGTCTACAGTGAACATGGACTCAGGGTCCAGTACATGAGAGTTCTATTCTCAGGTGACTGCTTTGCCCCCTCAAAATACTGGCAGTCAGGAATTCTGGATTCAGCAGCATTCTCCCTATATGACATTTCAGATAAACTTCCTCTGGGTGACTCAATTGTTCTTTGGTGGCACGAATTCCATCTCTCCCTCCCATGCAAGGGAAATTGCAACTTCATTAATAGAATATAAGAGCCAAGGATTTGATGGTGAAGAAGGGCTAAACACAGATAGAGCTGCCTATTCCTCAGTGGAGTATTTTGGTTGAATAAAGAGTGAGGGTGGTTGGGCAGAAGGTGAAATTCTAAACCAACTTTCTTGTTGGGAAATTTGGGCCCACTGGGACACTGATATGGCTCTTCCAAAAGACCTATCTTATGCCTTAAATCCCTCACTTCAGAGCTAGCATGATCTTTAAGTAAGGACTGGGGGAAAATGTTCCCTCGAACTGGGGGGAAAAACTATGTTTCTTTTGGAATTGTCTCAGATGGGAAAAAAGAATGAAGACTAGATGTTGGGTGTGATTAAGAAACAAAACAGTAGGAGCACTGGCTTACTAAGAGTTCATGAGATATGGGACTCGGTTCTTAACTCCAAACTAGGGTTAGATACAAGTGTTATGGGATCTACAATCCTGAGGACTGGCAGATGTACTGAGTGAATGTGTTTAGCAGTGGGGGCAGGGAGGATTAGTGATGTATGTAGGCCAGCTCAATAATTCTCTAGGATGCTGTTACCATTGGGTCCAATCATTGGCATTGATTCACTCTCTGCTCTATTCCCAATCTTTACAATGGAATTTCCCCCCCTTTGCTCTACATCCTTTTCTTTCCATACCCCCCTTTATTTTCCCCTGAGGATATAGTTCTCAATTGAGAGTTGGCTGGATAGATGACATGACATTAAATGAGGTAATTTAATTTGAAATTCAGAGGGAAGTCGGGTTTGAACCCTTTTCTCTCCCCTTCCCTCTCTCTGCTATGACTTCAATCTCTTCTTATGCTCTTTTCAGGGATTTTTCATAATTCCTGGTGTTCCCTATCCTATTGACCCTTTCCCTGCTACTCTCCCAAGGACCTGAGATGTCTTATAGAGATGAGCCCCCCTTTTCTTGTCCCTGGTATTCAGAGCAGACCTTGGGTCTCCAATTGTATAGATGGTTGCCATGGAAATAGAAAGAATAGATTATATGTTCTGCCCTTCACCTTCATAGTTATTGTCATGTCCTCATTCCATTCTCTGGGGCTGGGCTGGTGTCCTTCCAACAGGATAAAATAGTATAATGGAAAGAGCACTGAATAGGGTTAAAATACTGCCTTTGCTACTTCTTACCTGTTTGACTCTATTGAAGTCAATCTTTCTGGTCTTCAGCTTTCTTAGGAGAAAACTGATAAAAGTTGAATTAAATGGCCTCAAAGGTCCCCTTCCAGCTCTAAAAAAGATTATATTTGCAAATGTAGAGAGTTGACAATAGAGGCAAGGGCTGGGAGTGGGGGAAGAAGGTGGGAAGGGTAGCCAAAGCCTGGATCTATCTAGAAGGGTTGTTCATAGAACGGGAGCCTTGATTCACATGGTCTTCCTCTCTGTTCCCTTGGGGTGTCAGCCAACAAACACAAGCCATGGATTGAAGCAGAATACCAGGGCATTGTTATGGAGAATGACAACACCGTCCTACTCAATCCACCGCTCTTTGCCCTTGACAAGGATGCTCCTCTTCGTTATGCTGGTAATGGGGGGGAAAGCAGGGGTGGGCTAGGCAGAGACAAGGAAGAGGAGAAACAGATATAGGAATATATATGGGGAAAACTGAAAGGCATGGGGGGAAAAAAGGATAGAGGGAGTAGAAGGAATAGAATAGGAGAAACTTTAAGATGAGGGAATAGAGGCAAAGGAAAGAGGAACTTAAGGAAAAAAGAGAAAGGGGATCAGAGGGAAGGGCATAGGTAGGGTGGGAGACAGTATGACTTAAGATCTCCATTCTGGAAGTCCAGGAAAAAGAGGACTGGGTTCTTGTTAACATGAGGAGGGGGAAAGGGCTAGAATTATATAGATCTGATCACTGGGGTTAAAAGTAGGAGGGGTAAGCTAGAGAAGAAGCTGATGGGAATAATACAGCCTTCCTTTCCTTTTCTAACCAGGTGAAATCTGTGGGTTCCGACTGCATGGGGCCGGTGTTCCCTTTGAGGCTGTGATCCTGGACAAGGCGACTGGAGAAGGGTTGATCCGAGCTAAGGAACCAGTGGACTGTGAAGCTCAGAAAGAACACAGCTTCACGATTCAGGCTTATGACTGTGGCGAAGGTCCAGATGGAGCCAATACCAAGAAATCTCACAAGTGAGGGAGCCTTTCACTTTACTACTAGAGCCCTCTTCCATCCCTTCTCCTGAAATCATATTGATTCCTTGCTTAAATCAGCACACCTCCGTACCACCTCCAGTGAATGTGAGATATTCACAATGATGGCTGATGATCAGAACATTTGGGGACATACATGGTCCTTGCCCTCAAAAGCTTCCAGTCATGGGCACAAATGTCCCATAGATTGCAACTATATACTTTATACATGCAAATCACACAGATCTATAATACATGACCTACTGACATTTTCCCCCATGCATGTAATATATATATGCATTATACAGCACATTTCCCTAATATGTGTGTGTGTGTGTGTGTGTATATATATATATATATATATATATATACATTTCCCATCACTTTTTATAGTTAGTCTTACTTTTTTCACTTTGGGTTTTATTCTTGGTTTTATATCACACTTTTCCTGATGAAGTTACTTGATTGTCAACTCTTGTTGTTCAGTCATGTCTGACTCTTCATGATTCCTTTTGAGGTTTTCTTAGCAGATACTGGTTTGCCATTTCTTTCTCCAGATGAGAAAACTGGGCAAACAGAGTCACAGAGCTAGTAAGTGTCTCAAGTTAGATTTGAACTCATGAAAATAAGTTTTGATGATTTTATACCCAGTGCTCTATCTATTGTGCTATCTGGCTATCAACTCTTCATGAGAACAAATGCTTTGAAGCCTTAGGAGAACTCTTAATTCTTTCCAGTTCATTATCTGACATTTCCAGTCTCATATTAGGAGCCCAGATTCTCCATGATCCCTTTATGAGGCTAACTACACATCTCATCTCTTAGGAAACTTTTAATCCCTTCCCTGAGGTGGGTGCTTCACTTCCTCCCTTGGGCATCTGTTCCATTTGGGCTCATGCTCTTTACAGTAGAGTCTGACTAAGGGTTATGGTAGCACAGACTGGACATTTAGAGATTGGATGGGGAATAAGGTAAAGGGACCTACTGAATATTATCCTAAAACTGCTTTGATGCAGTTCTGTTTTGTAACTCTCTTTCTCTGGTCCAAGCTTTTGCACCCTAAATTCTCTAGATGTTGGGGGCAATGCTAACCCTTCTCCTTTCTCTGGTATGAACAGGGCCACTGTGCATGTGCGAGTAATTGAGGTAAATGATGTAAATGAGTTTGCCCCAGTATTTGTGGAGCGGCTGTACCGGGCATCAGTGACAGAGGGGAAGTTGTATGACCGAATTTTTAAGAGTGGAGGCTATTGATGGTGACTGTTCCCCACAATACAGTCAAATCTGCTATTATGAGATTCTCACCCCCAACACTCCTTTCCTCATTGACAACGATGGTGAGTTCATCCCTACTTCCACCTGATGTCATAACCCTTGTCCCTCAGAACTCTCAACTGGATCAAAATTCCTTGCTTACCCCAGGTTCCGTTTTCCATTCTCTATCTTCCTAGACAATTTCCTATTGTACAATTTATTCTTCATTATTGAGTCCATCTCTCTCTCTCTCTCTCTCTCTCTCTCTCTCTCTCTCTCTTCTTTGTCCCTTTCTTCTCCTGATCTCATTCTTTTTTTTCTTCTCCTCCTCCTCTCATCCTGTCCCTTTCTTCTTCCTCTTTCATCTCCTCTCATTGTTCTTCCTCCCTTTCCCTTCTTCTTGCTCCCTTCCCTCTTTCCTTTTCTCCTCTTTCTCTTTTTCTTTCTTTCCTTTCTTCACTTTTATCTTCTAGGGAACATTGAGAACACAGAGAAATTGCAATACAGTGGGGAGAAGCTCTATAAATTCACAGTGACAGCATATGACTGTGGGAAGAAAAGGGCAGCTGATGATGCTGAGGTAGAGATCCAAGTGAAGCCCACATGCAAGCCCAGCTGGCAAGGTGAGCAACTTAGACCTTACCATAATCCTTTGGCCCTACATCCTAAGTTGAATGAAGTAAACTTAACATTTGGCTCAATTTGCCCATCTCTGGGCTTTCATGATGCTCACATGGGGGAAGACACACAAGTAGAGGGACAAAAAGTGTAAATGGAAATAGACTGGGATTTTGCAGTATTACATGTGGACTGAGCAGGCCAGCCATGGACTAAGGTGGATTCCATGGCATCTGAGGACATGGCTGTGGGAAATTGGAAAGAGGATGGCAAATTTGGGTGAAATGTCTTACTTTCCTTTGCTCCCTATTCCCTACAGGCTGGACCAAAAGAATTGAGTATGCACCTGGAGCTGGGAGTCTGGCCTTATTTCCTGGCATCCGCCTGGAAACCTGTGATGAGCCACTGTGGAACATCCAGGCCACCATTGAGCTGCAGACCAGTCATGTGGCCAAGGGCTGTGATCGGGACAACTATTCAGAAAGGGCCCTTCGAAAACTTTGTGGTGTGCCCCCCTTCACTACCCCAACCCTTCCTAAAAACCCTTCCTGGAACCATCCATTAGGGGTCAATAAGTATGTGCTAAGTATCCATTCATAGCTTTTAGGTGCTTGGAATACAGGAAAGATTATATTTACTCCCTATTCTTAAAAAGTTGAGATGGGAGAGATGGACATATCGATAGAGGCAATTCTAACACAACACTCCAATGGCTGAAGTGTATTGAAGGCAAGCAGGATTGCAAAATCAGCTGGGAAAGCTGGGGAAGCTTCTGGGTGGAGATGGCCCTAAAAGAGCAGGCTGGAAAAGCTACTTAAAGCTTTTCTTTGTTCCATTCCCTAATTTGAGAATTATCTCAAGTCAACTCAATTCACAACTTGGTTCTAATAATTGTCTTCCTGGGGGTGGACGGGATCCCACAGGTGCTGCCACAGGGGAGGTGGATCTGCTCCCCATGCCTGGCCCTAATGCCAACTGGACAGCAGGGCTCTCTGTGCACTACAGCCAAGACAGTAGCCTCATCTACTGGTTCAACGGTACCCAGGCTGTACAAGTTCCCTTGGGCAGTGGCGGTGGGATTGGGTCTGGCTCCCAAGATGGCCTCAGTGACCATTTCACTTTGTCCTTCTGGATGAAACATGGAGTGACCCCTAGCAAGGGCAAGAAAGAGGAGGAAACCATCGTGTGCAACACTGTCCAGAATGGTGAGCATCAAACCAGAGGCAGAGGCTCTAGACCTTGCTTTGTAGTAAATTAGCTGAGAAATCAAGCAAGTTACTGAACTCTCTGGGCCTTGATTTTCTTTTTTCCTGAGGCAATTGGGGTTAAGTGACTGGCCCAGGGTCACACAGCTAGGAAATGTTGAGTGTCTGAGGTCAAATTTGAACTCAGGTCCTTCTGACTTCAGGGCTGGTGCTCCATCTACTGTGTCACCTAGCTGCCCTGGCCTTGATTTTCTTATCCATAAAATGAAGGGTTTGAGGTAGATGACTTTTCAGGTCTTTTCCAGCTCAATAAAGATACAATCCATCTCTATCCATAAATGTAGGTAGATAGAGAACCAAATAATCCTGCAATATATTGGAATGTTCACCTTTATCAATATATATGTAGATACCATCCTTCCCAAAGCACTTCTTAGCTCAATATTTTGTACACAATGGATATTTAATCAATGTTAGTTGAATTAGTATCACAATGATAAGAGTGCTGGGTCTGGAATCAGGAAGATTCATCTTCTTGAATTCACATCTAACTTACTAGCTATGTGACCATGGACAAGTCCCTTAACCCTGTTTGCCTCAGTTATCTCATCTATAAAATGAAGTGAAGAAGGAAATGCCAAACCACTCCAGTATTTCTGCCAAGAAAACCCCAAATGGGGTCACCAAGAGTCACATATGATTGAAAAAACAACTAAATAACAACAAAAGCTAAATGGGTAAACGAATGAGGTCCAATATGGACCCACTCCACCCTTTCCTTCACTATTATAATGGAATATCTTTACGAATAAATATACATCTGCCTTTTTACTCTTTTACCACCTGACAGGCAAAATATTTCCTTTAGTTTGGTTACTGACTTAGAGAGGATTTAAATGTCTACTCTCTCCTTTTATCTTAACTTACTCTTGTCTCAAGCCTTGGTGTCTGATCTCTGTCTCCCCACCTCACCTCACAGAGGATGGCTTCTCTCACTACTGGCTGACAGTTCACGGCTGCCGAATTGCTTTCCTTTATTGGCCTTTGTTGGAAAGTGCCCGTCCCGTCAAGTTCCTCTGGAAGTTGGAGCAGGTGAGGATAGCACAATAGAAAATTCAGACTTCTAAAGACACTCAATGAACAGGAAAATTCACCCCCTATTTCCTATCCATTTATTCCAATGCTGCATCTTCTGCTTATAGAAGTTTATATACAGTCACCATTCTCTCTTGGTTTTTCCCTTACATGGACTGACTCCTGCAGAAAGCTTTCCTGTGTTGAGAAGTAGGGAGTAGATTATCATTAACCTCAAATGGGTCTTAATTCTTTCTATATATAGTTCTCAGACAACTGACCTTTGATTGTCTATGGCTATAAGTGACAAAGACCATGTATGATTTTAAAATCAGTGGATATATTTAAAAGCTAATTAGAGCCAAGAGCCATTTTCAACCAATCTATCTGTAGCTGACCGCAAGAAGCAGCTGAATCTATTTTCTTCCCCTCCTTTGATAGTTCTTATGTATAGCTTGGTCAAGTGGCTAAATAGTCACCTGTGAAAAATGGGCAGAGATTGGAAGGAAAGCAAAAGGCTTCAATAATCTAGGAACTAGTCCTTGGATAAATTAGATCTTTTTCAAGTCTCCCCTTTGGCTGAGAATAGAGAATGCTGTTTCTCCCCTCTTAATCTCTCAAATGTTTTGTATTGCCATCTCTGCCCTTCTCCATCTTTCAGTCTCTCTGCTTTTTGATTCCAGATGTCGGCAGAACTATAAAGTATGAAAGTTTCCTCATTTTCTTCCTCCTTCTTCCTTGCCCTTTGACACCCCAGTGGTCAGTACTTTTATGTGATATAAAAACTCATACTTACTTGGAATGGACAATACTTAAAAGAAGAAATCTTTAATGGTAGAAACTCAAGCAGTGTGATACCTGGGTAACAGAAATATTTTTATCTTTTTAATACCAACTTGATGTTAAAGGGCGATCACTGAGAATGAAGGTCTCCCTCCTCACCCAGAAGACAAGGATTATTGCTATTGAGATTTCCTTAGAGACTAACTAGGGAGGATGGTCCTGCCTTAATTCATTTTCTGGCTCTGTTAACCTCTTCTAGGTCTGTGATGATGAATGGCACCACTATGCTCTGAACCTTGAGTTCCCCACAGTCACACTCTATGTAGATGGAATTTCTTTTGACCCTGCTCTCATCCATGACAATGGCCTCATCCACCCACCTCGCCAAGAGCCTGCCCTCATGATTGGAGCCTGCTGGACTGGTGAGTCCTACTTTACCCTTTCCCCAATCCAGAAGCCACTCAAGGACAAACCCAAGATGAGGACCATCAGGAGTGGGGGTTAGTGAATTAGGCTTAATGAAAGGACATAGGGAAACAGTAGTCTGTGCTTGCTGGGTTGGCAGACGGTATCTCATGCATCCCCTTACATCTGAGCAAACAAACGCTGAGCTCAGAAAAACAAAAATCTCCTTTATTTAAAGAGCTTCATAGCCATGGAAATTGATCAGCATCTCAGACTGCTAGAAAAGTCTTCCTAATGGCTCACTCGAATCCTCTTATTTTTGTCTGCTTGGTCCTTGCTCCATCATTAGTGTAAACGAAGAGGAGAATCATCTCCTTTAGAGAAGGACCTTTCAGAAACAATCATCCTCTTTCACTTTTCTTATTTGAGGATGTGGATCATCACATTTGAAATTTCCTCAGATGACACTGAGGTCTGAGAGACTGGTGTTGAGTAGGGGGCAGAGGGTTCAATTTGGAAGCTGTCCAGAGATTCCTAAGTAGGACATGTTTGGGGCTAGGACTGTGGATACAGAAGCGCAGGGCCTCTCCTTCATTCCTTTTGGCTTATATATTGTTACCACCCTGAGCTCACAGGCTCTCTTCCTTGCAGAGGAAAAAAGCAAAGAGAAGGAAAAAGGGGGAGACAACAGCACAGATGTGAACCAAGGTATGGTATGTGCAAGTTTTCACTGGGGAACTGGAACAATGTCTACTTCTTTCCCCATGTCTTCTCCAGCCCCTCTAGGTACTACTCTGTTCCTTTCTAGGGGAGCATGATCTAAGCAAAGATAGTAGTGCAGGGCTCATTAATCTCTGTGGTGTACCTCCAGAGAAGCAGGTAAGGTGGTCTCTGACTTGCCTGACATTGATTGGGGTAGAGATGCCAGGTAGAAAGGAGAAAGAGTTGGTGGTGAATCTGAGCATCTTTGGAAGCTAACACAATCCTGAGTAGTCTTGCTGAGCTGTGTAGGAAGGGAGGTGCACAGCCTGGCTTGGGAACTGGACTGTGTCTTGGCAGACCTTTAGACTCCTTCCCTTCCCTCTTCTCTCCTTCTTGGTCTGATTTCCCTGTTTTTGCTCCATTGGACTTGTCATTTGGTCCTATTGCTTCTCCTTTGGCTTTTGGTAATATATTATTTCCCTTCTAGTTGTATTCCCTCTGTATCTTTGCATCTTTTTTCCTGATCCCTTCCTTTCCTCTCTCATGTCCCCCTTTTGTCCTCTCTCCTCTGTTTTGCCCTTCTCCTTTGCCTTTGTCTTCCTCTTCCTTTCTCTCCTCTTCTCCCTTTCCTCTCTCTTTTTATCTCCCTCATCTGCTCCTGCTCCTATGTTCCTGCCCTAGGAGACCCTCTGCCGATTCATCACTACTTCCATGGCTACCTGGCTGGTTTCAGCGTGCGCTCAGGCCGCTTGGAGAGCCGTGAGGTTATCGAATGCCTCTATGCATGTCGGGAGGGTCTGGACTATAGGGACTTCGAGAGCCTGGGCAAAGGCATGAAGGTACAGGCCTTCCTTTACCTGCCTAGCATGTCTTCCTGCCCCCCTGTCCTATCTGGCCCCTCTTTTTCCTGCCCCTGGTCCTGCTCACGGCTATGTCTGTGTCTGGGGCCCAGGTCCACGTGAATCCCTCGCAGTCGCTACTCACCCTGGAGGGAGATGACGTGGAGACCTTCAATCATGCCCTGCAGCATGTGGCTTACATGAACACTCTGCGCTTTGCAACACCTGGTGTCCGGCCCCTGCGCCTTGCCACTGCTGTCAAGTGAGTGTGGGGATGAATCATAGAATTTTAGACTAAGAAAGGACCCCAGAAATGCCATTAAGTCTGCATTTTACAGACAGGAAACAGGTCCAAGAGATTAAGTGACTTGTCCAATGTCACACATGTAGCTAGTGGCAGAATTGAAACAGCACTAGGACTCGGTGGCTTGCATTTAAATGCCATCTTGGGGAAAACCCTTCCCTTCTCTGTCTCCATTTATTTCTTTGCTCCTTCCTCTAAGCAGGAAAAGAAAAAAGGACAATTAAGGAGGGGCCTTTCAGTTAGCTATGAGCTCAGTTAAGAGACCTAGCTCCTGGTCCTGCCAGGCTATTGACTCCCAGTGTGACCTTGAACACAAGGCACTTCACTCTGGTTTTTTTCTTTTTCCTCATTTATTAATAAATCTTGGCTCACCATATCAATATAAAATGCATTGTGAGACTGCTTGTACACAGGTGAAACATTTGAAGCTTGGGATTTTGGGGAGGTTTTTTAAATAGGAAACAAGGGAAAGATCAGATCACAGTGCCAAATGCACATTGGACTTTCATTCTGTGGTTGAGTCCTATTGAACACTTATTTTTAGGATGTATTGCCATCTAGTGGACAGGACTGGCTTTTTACTTCCCTTCCCCCTTCCCTTTCTGTGCCCCCACCCCCACCCCCACTGGTTGTCAAATCCCTTTCCCCTGCTGTGCCCTAGTTTCTCTAAAAGCAACCTGAGAGGAAACATTCCTAACTATTTCCCTTCTCCTAGGGAGAATAAGGATGGGCTTTAATTTATAGTGGGCTCTTCATGTTAGAGCTGTGGGAGGAGGGTTTTTTGGAAACCAGGCTAGAGAATCAGGTTATGGTCCAAGGTCTGGCCAAGGGCAAGTATAGTTAAAGTTAAACTGGGGACAGTTCAGTTTAGTTCCGGTATAGGCGGTAGATAGGTCTCTTATTCTCTAGATTTAAAAAAAAAAAACCCTAATTAGTCTCTGGAAACAAAGCAATCTTCCTCTTCCCTCAAGAGTTTTTGGAATCTGTTTTTGGATGGAAAATCTTCTGTCCTGATTCAGAGTTCTTTATGAAAACCTTGACCAGCACACTGGTCAAAGGTAGCTTCAACCTTCTCTTTGTTGGATGGATTTTTCTCTTCTGGGTCTAATCCTTGACTTATCTTCCTTACAAGTAAATCATGGGATCATGGATAATATTTTTAAAGTTGGAATCTAGTCCATCTAGTCCAATTCTTTCATTGAGGAAACTGAGGCCCAGGGTAACCTTTATTGTCAAGGTTACAAAGTAATTGATAATGGAATTAAGATTTGAACCCATATTTCTTGATTCCAAATTCAGTGTTATTTTTATCATATCATATGTAGAAGTTAATTAGGGGGGAGGAAGGAAAGATCTTGGTCACTAGACTATCCAGAATTGTGGATTCAATGAGTGATTACATGTATTTTCCCCAAGATTTCCTCCATCATCTCTTCCACTCTCATGCCTTTCATGATTATCTCAGTCACATGATCCAAATCTTTATCTTTGGTCATGATTTTTTCAGGTACCTACTTGTAGGCAAGCAGATAGTACAATAAAATCAGGAAAGTCTAGATTTAAATCCTACCTCAAATATTTACTATGTGTAAATCACTTAATTTTTCTCAGCCTCAATTTCTTGATCTGTAAAATGGATATAATAAAAGCAATCACCTTACAGAATTAAATGAGATAACATGCATAAAAAACTTTATAAACCTTAAAACACTATATGAATAATAATAATTATTATAACTTCTATCCCATTGTCCCACTGTCTTTTCCAATTTAATATGTTCAAAATTGAGGTCAGCTCCCTAAATCTGCCCATTTTCCTGACTTCCATATTTCTATTAATAGTACCACTGTCCTTTCAATCAACTTCTCTCAAACAACCAATAAGTCACCAAGTGCACTCAGCTACAACTAGCTATTTTGGCACATAGGCAATTCAATTAAAAGTAGTATGAAGGGAGACGATCCTACAATACTACAAGACTGCTGCTGAAGAAGCTGCTGTGGGGGAGTTTGGAATAGTAGGGCAAGGGATGGAGTGCATCATCTGGTAACTTCTTATTTTAACTAATTATCCTCTCTAACTAGGTGCTAAGAGTTCTTGTTTCTACATTGGAGAAATACAACTGCCCTCTAAATTTCAGCCCCTGTAGTGATTCTGATTCTATCTTCTGCTGATTCTATCTCAGAAATATTTCCCCTACATATTGCAACCCTTCCATTCACATAATCATCACCTTATACCAGACCCTCATTATCTCTTCTCTGGACTATTGTTAAATAGCCTTTTCAATGGTCTTCCTCCAGTCTCTGCTTTCCAACCCACCTTTTTCACAGTTCCCAAAGTAATCTTCAAGCTGATATTTTCCAGATATTTCCTAAGTTTGCTAATTGACAAACTTCCCTCTGCTGTATAGATAACAGACCAAATAAGTGACTTTGGAAGTTAGTGTCTCAGTCTGGGACCAGTTAAATGGCCAATTCTCCTTCTTGGTAAAATCCTATCCTAAACAACATGCAAATGGCTCCAACCTGTTATCTTAGACTGTGCATTATTTTTAGGCTGCCTTGGATAATGATGTGGATCTTAGAACTTAGGAATCCCACTCCTCAATGTCTCAATGACTCTGGAACTGAAGATTCTTTCCTCCTAGTTAAGACAAGACCAGACTATTCATCCCTCCAAGCTCTGTTTCTTGCCCTACTTTGCCCTTTCTCCATTGGCTTTAGAAGTTACATCAAACCTGTTTAGAAACACAAGCAATAATTGTTCTCTTTAAAAAATGGCCTCTATTAGCATACAGGAAGTCCCTCCTCACCAGAACTAATTCACTGTACCAGGAAGATGAGATGCTTTCTGAGAAAACATAGGAAGGTGATATACCTTTTTATTTGAATCTTTTAAATAGCAAAACATGCAAACACCAACCGACTGGATGCCTTCCTCCCCGCCTTCCCTGTCCTTTGGAAAGCAAATAATCCAATATCGATTAAAATGTATGCACATTATTTTTTTCAGGTTAGTGTTAAGCCAGTTTCACTTGTGTTTGATAGAATTATTAGGCTTATGTAAGTTTAACATAAGGAAAATAGAAAGCAAGGACATTCAGCCATGGTCCCCTGTGAAGGCTAGAATGCTGAAGCAAGTGACAAATTCTTCCAAGCTAGAACCTTCCTAGAGTTGGGAATGATACCAAGGAGGGAAGTCTCTTTCCCTAGCTTTATTACACTGATAAGGGTAGATGGAATTACTAACTCTTCCTCCTTGTGAGAGGCTTCCTGAGAAGGATCAGGGTTTAGAAAGAAGATACAAAAGAATGGTAGTATAGCTAATTCTCTCCTCCCATCCCTCTTGACATAGGTGTTTCAGTGAGGAGTCCTGTGTCTCCATCCCTGATGTGGAGGGCTATGTTGTGGTCCTCCAGCCAGATGCCCCCCAGATCCTGCTGAGTGGTATGACCCATTTAGCACGCCCTGCCGTGGACTTT